>NC_051075.1:54907487-55014987 GCF_004664715.2 Peromyscus leucopus | reverse complement strand
TACAGAATATTTGGGTTCATGCGCTGATGTTTTATTGACTAAAGAACCCCCTTCGCTACAAGCCAATTCTCCATGAAGCAGAAATACAGTGTTTCCCTGGGCTACCAAGCAAGGATCCCCTCTCCATGACTCAGGCTCATACTCTTAAGACCAGCTCTGTCATGTTTGTTCATTGAGGGATGGACACCTGTGGGGGGGGCATTCGAGGGGACCAACAGGTGGCACTGAAACTCATGGAACACAGCTGGGCAGTCGGCAAAGTCATGCCTGAGTGAGCCTTGCAGAGGTAAAGCCCAAACTATGGGTCCTGAGGACCTCATGCTGTTATTGAGCACAGCTCTGTTGCCTTCATGGTCACCACATCCCTCATAATCTATGAGTTGTATGCAAACTCTCAGGGGCTTTCTAGCTCCTCACTGGGCAGTGTTACTGGTACTTACAATAACAGTGATTGACTTTTTCCAATCATTGCTGCTGGAGCAGATTAATGATTCAACCACCACCCTTAGAAAGTATTTAGACATGTAGAATTGTTAGTAATGTTAGGTTAAGGTGTTTTCGTTAATGGCTTTAAGGGAGAAAAATCTTGAGGGGACAATTTAAAATTTAAAAAGGTACACTTTTAATAGTTGAACAGGAAACTGGTTGAGGTCAAGAAACAGGAACAATGGGAGCCTGGCTATTGTGGGTGGATGTACCTTTCTTGCTAGGATGGGTTGGTAATCAAAGATGATGTTTAATTCCTTGTACCCATTTCTGCCCTCAGCTTCCTGATATAAAAATCTGTTGATGAATGGGTATGCACCCTGAGGATTGAAAGAAGAGCCAACTGTTTTTCATTTATAAAAGTTTAGATTTATGATTCTTTTAAGATTTTTTTATAAGATTACCATTTAAGATAAATAATAAAGTGATTGATCCTTTCTTTGTAACCACAAAGTGCAGCCTGCCAGTAAAAGAACTGACTGAGAAAAAATACCTTGCTTGCTCACACTCTGTTAACCTATAACAAGCTGCTTGGACATGAATGTATGCGAGTTCTTAGAGAAAATTTGTTTTTCATCTGTAATACATAAAATGTTTAATCATGTATGGGATATGGAAAACATGTTGGTTTTTACTTGTATTCATTGTAATTACTCACTTAAAAAGTAGCATGTAACCATGTTATAATTTTTATACTGCTTGAGAGATTTTGCTGGGATATTGAAGCCGAAGGGGAAAATTAAGAATAGACAGAGGGATACATCTGGATAGAGGTGAGAAAAGAAATAAAGGAGATGAGAGAGACGATAGAAAGACCCTAGAGGTGTGTGTGTGTGTGTGTGTGTGTGTGTGTGTGTGTGTGCGCGCGCGTGCGCGTGCATGCCTGTATTTCTCTTTTTCGATGGCCCCAGAAAATTAAGTTTTGCTCCACTCACCAGGCCCAGAGAATTAAGTTTTACTCCCTCAGAGAGAAAGGTCAGTTGAATGATTAGTCCACCAACTCCGTGACTCCCCCCTCAATTCCTGAGCTGCTGAAGGCTAGTCCTCAAACAGCAGACACCTGCTTAGTGCTGGACCTTTTCTTTGTTTTATAGCCTTGTGATATAAAATACAGACAGAAAATTATATCTGAAACCCAGATAGTACTCACAAAGCGAACACTGATCACCGGCACCCGGATCAGGGAATAGAACATTTACCACCAGAAGTCTCCTGTTGCTGCAGGCCTCAAAAAATGTATGAAGTAGGATTTCAGCTGATTATGACAAGCTAATACCTGGAAGAAGCCAAGGGCCTTCCAGAGGTCAAGCCAGGCTTAAGGAGTCTTGGTGATAGTGGCTCTTGAATATTAGCCATTTTCTTACAATGAAATTTCTTGCATATTATCGTAGCTCTTTCATTCAATTCCTCTTCTAAGAACAGTGTGTTGATCATTTATTGAGCACCATTTCCCTTCTACTAATGGAATATTTAGATAACTTTCTGTGCTGACAGCTATACACAGCCAGAACCCCAGTTCAAGCCTCCCTGTAATTATCATCATTAGCAGCATCCAGCCAGGATCATCCCTGGACAGACAGAAGTATCTTATCAGAGATACCTCTATACTCTCTAAGAACAGACTTAAGCACACAGACTACCTGTCTGAGAAGGCCTGGCGGGTGTGCTAATTAAGCTTAATTTCCTCCCTTTCCAAGGTCTTATCTCTAGTTTTAGATTTACCTTTAACTATTAACTCAGAACCAAAAGGTTTCTACATACAGGTACTTCAAGCTGACTCAGACTGCCCAGCCACTGAGTACACTCTCCTGCCCTGCCAGAAAAATGAAGCAGCCAAAATAGCTTGGGCAGATAAGGGGCCAAAGGAAAATAAGGCAGTTTTATTTTCACTCACCATTGGTGGATTCCTAACACTTTAACAACTTCTAAGAATATAGTTGAGCACATAAAATCTCCTTTGCTCAGATATTAACCGAATTTAGCCCTCAGTTGATTCTATTCCTCATTAGTCACTTCCCTTTTGGGTTGCAGACAATTACTGCTCTTTTGTGTGGATCTTATTGCCCCTCCTTTTGACGGAATTGAGGGAATTCAAGCCTGGTGACCTTGCCTTAACCAGAGCATTGCTATAGCATGGGTATATAACTGTAAACCTCAGAGACTTGGGCAACTAGACAGAGAAGAAATAAGAGAATGGAAGAACTAGATGGGTAGGAACTGGAGAGGAATGAACTGAGATGGGGAAGAACTAGGTTGAGGGACTAGAAGAGAGGCTAGAGAAGCAAGATGGAAGATGAGGAAGAGCCAGGTGGGGAAGAACAAGATGAGGAAGAAGAAGATGGGAGAGGAGCTAAGATGGGAAAGAACTAGATGGATGAGAACCTAGATGGGGCGGAACTAAGATGAGAGAATTAAGATAGAACTTAGAGGACAGCAGATAAATGTAGAGAGAAATCAGGCAAGAAAGGAGCTAGGCATGAGAACAGAATAGAAGCTGTGTAGAGTGAGAACTGACTCAGAATAATAAAATGTATGGACTAAGGAGTTTTGTGTATGTAGATTCATTTGATATTGTCAAAGGTTAGATTATCAGCGGGTTGTAAGTTCTTCCGAGGATCCTGGGAGAGGACTATCAGTGGGCTGGACCCCAACTGTCCCATCATCCTGTGCGGTCTCCCAGCCTCAGTCCTTCCTCTCCTGCCCTCCTCCTCCCAGACACAGCTCTAGATGGACTTTCCTGGAGGTCTCTCCTTGCTTTGCTTTATAGTTAGAGCAGCTAATTATTCATCCATAATTGGTATGATTTGCCTTGTGGTGTTGTGAAATATTTAGCTATGTAAAGATGTGTTACATTTGTTTATGCTGCATTTGTTTAATTATGTAAAGATGTGTTGCATTTGTTTCACCTTGCCTGACTAAGGGCATTTGATTGGTCTAATAAAGAGCTGAATGGCCAATAGCTGGGCAGAAGAGGGATAGGTGAGGCTGGTGGGCAGAGAGAATAAGTAGGAGGGGGGATCTAGAATGAGAGGAGAAGAGAACAAGGGGGAAAGAGAGGAACACACCTGGGGTAAGAAGCCAGGCAGCTGCCAGACAGACACAAGCAGTGAAAGTAAGATATACAGAAAAGTAAAAAGCTCCAAGGCAAAAGACAGATAAAGAGAAACAGGTTAATTTAAAAGAGCTAGCCAGAAACAAGCCTAAGCTAGGCCAAGCATTCATAACTAATAAGAAGTCTCCGTGTCATGATTGGAAGCTAGTTGGTGACCCAAAAGAAAAAGGCTGGTATATTGTGGTCTGGTTTTAAAGTATGCATTAATGCAGTCAGAACACCACACACACACACACACACACACACACACACACACACACACACACACCTTTTAGGTAACATTGTACTTTTAAGACACCTATAAGGGCTGGGGATACAGCTCCATCAGTAAAGTGCTTGACTTAGATCTCCAGAACCTGCAGTGATGTGTGCTTGTAATCCCAGAACTAGGAAGACAGAGACAGGTGGATCCCTGGGGCTTACTTGCCAGCCAACCTAGCCTACTTGGCAAGCTCCAGGCCAGTGAGAGACTTTGTCTCAAAAAACAAGTTGGATAGTGACTAAGGAATGCCACCCTAGGTTGTCCCCTAACCTCCACACAAGAGTCATCTATGATAGGGTATGCAGTTGTAGTTTGTCCAATGTCACTGCTCTGTGGTACTCTAACTATATATGCTATAAATCCCTTGACCATGGCTGATGTATGTTTAGTTATTTCCAATTTCTTTCTTCCTTCCTTTCTTTTCTTTTCTTTTTTCTTTTTTTGGTATATTGATCTTTGGCTAAACAACGTGCATTCTCACCAGCAAAAAATGAGAGTTCCCATTGCTCCACATCCTCACTAGCATTTGGTGATGTCAGTGCTGGTCTAGATTTCGGAGATGCCAATAGGTGTGTCTTCCAGGTAAGAAGCAGCAGCTTATTATTGCCTTCATTTGTAACCACCTAACGCTGGAGGACTTCCCATGTTCTTATTTGGTATTTGTGTTGTGTTGATGTGTCTATTATTTGTATTTTGTTAATGTGTCTTTTGCTTGTTATAATTGGTTTCTTGATTTTTTTTATTGCTGGGTTTTAAGGATTCTCTATATATTTTGGATAACAGTACTTTATCAGATGTGGCTTTTATAAATATTTTCTCTCATTCTGTGGCTTGTCTTACCCTTTTGACATTGTCTTACAGAGCAGAAGTTTTAAATTTTAATGAAGTCCAGCTAGCCGATCAATTATTTCTTCATGGATTATGTCTTTGGTGTTGAACTAAGATGTCATCACCATACCCAAGGCCGTCTTAGCTTCCCCTGTGCCGCCTTCTGGGGGTTTATAAGTTTGCATTTTATACTTAGGCTTAGAATGTATTTTGAGTTACTTTTTGAGGAAAGGGTAAAGTCTATGCTTTGATTCATTTTCTTCCCCCAGTTGTTCCAGCACAGTGTATGAAGGACTTGGTTTTGCTCCATTATGCTGCCTCCACTCCTCCATGCCTCCACTCCTCCATGTCTCCACTCCGCCATGTCTCCACTCTTCCATGTCTCCACTCCTCCATGCCTCCACTCCTCCATGCCTCCACTCCTCCATTCCTCCACTCCTCCATGCTCCACTCCTCCATGCCTCCACTCCTCCATGCCTCCACTCCTCCATGCCTCCACTCCTCCATGTCTCCACTCCCCTCCCCCCCCCCCCCCCCATCCTCCACTCCTCCATGCCTCCACTCCTCCATGTCTCCACTCCTCCATGCCTCCACTCCTCCATGCCTCCACTCCTCCATGCCTCCACTCCTCCATGCCTCCACTCCTCCATGCCTCCACTCCTCCATGCCTCCACTCCTCCAGGCATCCACTCTGCCAGGCATCCACTCCGCCACCCTAGACTCTAACCTTGGACTCTGGAACCAGAGAACCAATTAAACTTTCTTTTATAAGTTGCCTTCTCAGGGTGTCTTATCTCAGAAAGAAAAAGCAGTACATGTATAGAAGTGTGTCTGAATTCAACATTTAATTCATGTAATGGATTGTCTACCTAGACAATTCTGTCACCTAGGGACAGAGACAGTTCTGTCTCTCCCTTTCCCATCTGTGTGATGTCATTTCCTTTTTCTACACTGCACTAACTAGGATTTCCAGTGTGGTGTCAAAAAGCTGTGGTGGGGGAGGGGGTGGATTTTTCTTGATCTCATGGGAAAGCTTCAAATACCTTACTACTGAGTTTGATATTAGCTGCACATTGATTTGGAGATATTATTTACAAGTAAAGGATGTCCCCTCTGGTCCTAGTTTGCCAGGAGTCTTCATTTTTACATTTTAAAAGGTTTCTATTAATATTCTCTCTCTCTCTCCCCCCCTCTCTCTCTCCTCTCTCTCTTCCCCCACCCCCCGCCACCGTCTGTGTGTGTGTGTGTGTGTGTGTGTGTGTGTGTGTGTGTGTGTGAGAGAGAGAGAGAGAGAGAGAGAGAGAGAGAGGACAACTTCTGGGAGTCAGTCCTCTCCTTCCATCATGTACATTCTGGGGATGAAATTTAGGTCATCAAGCTTACTACGCCACCTGCTCAGCCATCTCACAGGCACATGCCAGAGTTTCTAATCATGAGTGAACACTGGATTTTTTGCTAACTGCTTCGTCAGTACTGCTACAGTTTGGATCTTGAATGCCCCTAAATGTCCACATGTCTGCGTGTGGCTCCCAGGCTGGCGCTATTGGGAAATGGTGGGACTTTTGGTGGGTGAAGGCTAGTGGAGGGGAGGGAGTCAGGTCCTCGGCTGAGGGGGGAGTTAGAAGCCGAGCCCTGGCTCTTCTTTCACACCTGCCAGGAGGTGAGCACCTCACTCCACAATGCGCCCCTCCCATGTGCTACCTCACCACAGGCCCGGAAGCAGTGGGACTGACCAACCATGGACTGAAAACTCTACGACTCTGAGCCAAAACGATCCCGTTTTCTTTACTAGCTGATTATGCTAAGATTGGTTCCTATAGTGGAAAGCTAACGTACTTGTGCTGACATGATGATATTTATTGTGTTCTTCTGCCTCAGATCACATGAACTGATTTTTATTTTTGAATCTTTATTGTCATAATCATGAGTGTTCTGACTGTATATCTGACTGTACACCACATGCGTTTAATATCCACAAAGGCCAAAAGAGTGTGGGATCCCCTAGGACTGAAGTTACAGATGGTTTTGAACTGCTGTGTGGATACCGAGAGTCCAACTCGGGTCCTCTGGAAGAACGATCAGTGCTCTCAACCACTGAGCCATCTCTCCAGCTCCTTAACTGTCTTGTTTTAGCACCCTGGCAAACCTGGAAAAGGTTCCCTTTGATGTCTGTATAATTTTTAATCAAGTGTTGTATTTGAATTGCAACATTTTATTGAGATTTTTTTTGTATCAATGCCCTTAAGTTTTATTAATATCTTTGTCTGGGTTTAGCATCAGTGAAATGGTAGTTTTACAGAATAAGTTACAAAGTATTCTTATGCTCCTATATCCTGGAATAAATAATACAATCAATCAATAAATAAATAAAGTACCTGCAGAGGCCAGAAGATGGCATCAGATCCCCTGGAACTGGAGTTACTGACGGTTGTGAGTGCCCATGTGGGTGTTAGGAATTAAACCTGGGTCCTCTGCAAGAACAACCAATGCTCTTAACCTCTGAGACATCTCTTCAGCCCCTAGACTAACGTCTTCACCTGAGTAGATTCAAATGGTGTTTTTCACTATCTCAACTGGCTTAATACACTTAACACAATGCCCTAAATATGCAGCTCCAGCACCGTTCCCACAGGAGTTTCTACTGTGGTTTGCCGTCCTTGTGAACTGCGATTCTCTGTATCTACCTCCCCGTCTCTCTATCTGGGGCAGGGAGGCAGTGGCTTGCCCTGTGACCTCACTCCTCTCTCAGATAGCTAATCTGGTTTTTGCTGCTACAACAGAGTGGCCAATTCTACGCTCTTCACTTGCCAGCCCAGGAGCTGGGAGTCCTGGTATCTTCAGGGAAAGGATTTGTTGAGGTCTTCCATCCATTTTCTGTCTGTCTTTTCCTCACTGATTTGAAGCGTGTTACTTCCTCAGGTGCGGACGTCTCGGTTATCGGCCCCTGAGCTGTGACTGGTCCTTCCGTTGGCTTTACAGCTATCTTGGATGAACCAGTTCTTGGATGTTTAACATAGTAAGATGTGTTTACTCCTTTTTTGAAGTTATTCTTCGCATCACGATTAAGAAATATTTCCAAACCAGACAGGTGGTGCGTGCTTTTAATCACAGGACTCAGGAGGCAGAGGCAGATAAATCTCTGAGAGTTTGAGGTCAGTCTGGTCTACATAGTGAGTTCTGGGACAGCCAGAGCTACATTGTGAGACCTATCTTAATACCTGTCTCAAAATAGATGATAGATAGATAGATAGATAGATAGATAGATAGATAGATAGATAGATAGATAGCACAGACAGAAAGACAGACAGACAGACAGACAGACAGATAGATAGATAGATAATAGATTCAGGTCCTGGGGAGATAACTCAGTCATGGCCACCAAGGTTGATGACCTGATTTTGATCCCTGGAACCCACAGGGTAGAGAGAGGACTCCTAAAAATTGCCCTCTGACCTCCATTTGCACACGATAGCAGAGGTACCCACCCACTCCACCACTCACACAGCATACACATTTTTTAAAAAATTAAAAAGAAAGAAATATTTTGCTTTTCTGGGGGCTTAAAGATACTCTCCTTCATGTTCTCCTAAAAGTTATGGGGTTTTGGTTGCTGTTATTGTTGATTTTTGTATGGCTTTTTATAGGTGGTGGTAGTAGCACTCTGGGGATTTGGGTTTTGGTTTGATTATTTAGTTGGTTTTGTTAAGCCCAAAAATCTACCTGGCAAGATGTCTGTGAGAATGATGTAAGAGGTACCCCAAAAATCTATTCCTAGCTGGTTGTGGTAGCAAATACCAGTATGATATGCTGAAGAGGCAGAGGCTGAGGCCGGAGGATCAAAAAAGCCTACCCTTTTACAAGAGTATCAAGTAAACTGGCAACGCCAGCCTTTGTGGAACCACAGAAACTCCAAATGCTGGCATCAGCCCGGGAAATGCTTACTCAAACAAAACAAGCCACAGCAGAGAACACCAGCCCTGTCCCAGCAAGTCAGTGCTGTGGGTTCCCTGCTCTCAACCTCTGCCCGCCAGGACAGTAGTTTTGGTAACAACACCCCTTATATCCTGTGTCAGCCCTGAAACGAGCAGAAAGAACCCACCTTTTGTTTTAATGTGATTGTTTGGCCTCTTTGGCCCAGGGAGACTTTTTTCCTTGTTGTGCTGGCTCAGGGCTGGGGGCAGTAAACACTTGTGTGTCAGTAGAGGTGGGGGGAGGGGGCAAAGAGCAACATGGACGTCTTTCTTGATCACTCTCCACCTTATTTTTGAAAGAGTCTTTCACTGAACCTGCTGTTTAGTGTTCCATAGCCTGGCTAAGAGAGCTCTGGGGTCTGCCTGTCTCTGTTCCCCCGGTGCTGGAGTTAAGGTCCATACCACCACATCCTGCTTTTTTTTTTTTAAATATGTGGATGCTGAAGACTGATCTTGGGATGTCATGCTTGGCAGGATTCGATTTGCTCGCTAATTACCTTTCCCAACTCTTCCTCCTCATGCTCCTTTTTTTTTCAGGTAGTATCTGACTTCGCAGCCAGGCTGGTCTTGAACTCATCACCCATTACTCAGCCTGCCAAGTGCTGGGTGTGCTTCTTCTTCTCACCTGCCTGGGAACTGTCTCAGGACGGAGGCTCACGAGAGGCTGAGGCAGGAAGATGTATTTTCTGAGCCCAACCTGGGCTACATCGCATGTACCTATCTCAAAAGCTAGCAAATGAGATGCTTTGAGAAATAGAAATTCTATATTACTAGAAATTATATATTACCTAGTATACTATAACAGTAATTGGGTTTTTTTGTTTGTTTTGTTTGTTTGTTTGTTTGTTTGTTTGGTTTTGGTTTTTCAAGACAGAGTTTCTCTATGTAGCTTTGGTGCCTGTCCTGGATCTTGCTCTGTAGACCAGGCTGGTCTCGAACTCACAGAGATCCGCCTGGCTCTGCCTCCCGAGTGCTGGGATTAAAGGCGTGCGCCACCACCGCCCAGCTAGTAATAGCTTTTCTTGTGTGAAATCTTCAGACCATTCAAGACTGTATTGTAAATAAAAATTCTCCTTGTCCCAGTACAGACAGCATTTTCAACAGTTGCATCATGTGTTATTGTATAGCGATGCCA
Source organism: Peromyscus leucopus (assembly GCF_004664715.2). NCBI lineage: Eukaryota > Metazoa > Chordata > Mammalia > Rodentia > Cricetidae > Peromyscus > Peromyscus leucopus. The sequence continues at coordinate 55,005,193 of NC_051075.1, read as the reverse complement.
TAACATGAAAACAACACCGTTTCTCCCTTTGTTTCTATTATAAATAATGCAATATTGAAATTTCTTCCATATTAACACTTTCTGTTATTCCTTCAACCTAATGATATTTTAATAACCTTATGACTATCAGGGTAATAGATGTATTTTTTTTAACTTCAGAAATCATAAAAATTCTTTATATCCAAGACCACTGGGACTAGTAGATGGCTGATTAATTGTTAAAATATGGTAAAACAAATACTCATTAGAGAAGAATTTTAGGTAGCATTGTTTGCTACCTAAACTGCTCTGGAGAATGAGAGAGAGGAATAAAATGTCTGTGTTCTTTTTTTATCCACGTGTGTGTGTGTGTGTGTGTGTGTGTGTGTGTGTGTGTGTGTGTGCTGTGAACGCACAGGTACCCAGAGAGCACAGAACAGGGCTTCAGATCTCCCTGAGCTGTAGTTCTAGGCAGTTGTGAGCCACCAGGCATGGTGCTGGGAACCAAACTCAGGACGCCTGCATGTTCAGTACACGCTTTTAACCGCTGAGCCGCCTCTCCAGATCCATGTCTGTTTTGTCTGATGCTCACAAAACACTGCATACAATATGCAACAATCATTTCACGTGTGAAAAACAACCCACCATTGACAAGCTTTTTTTTCCCATCGTGGCCACTGCCTGAGAATCGAGACAAGGGACAGGGTGCGTACAGATGGTTTTGGTGTATCTCATTGGGCATACCAGCCCCTACAGGAAACACAGTTTGGAAGCAATACCAAGAAAACTTTTCTCCTCTTTTTCTGGCTTTTATACATTGTCCCAAAAGTTTAACAAAATCTGTTTAGTCTCTAGGTAACCATTAAGCCAGCAGGACAGAGATTTCAGTGTCCATAAACAACCATACAATGTGTAGCTTAAAAATTGTTCCAGAAAAGACATTAAGCAAACCTACACCAAAAACTATAACAAGCAAAGTAATAGACTCTGGATTGGGGAAGGGTTGCTATATTACAATATCAAAATTTCTAGCTTACAACAAAAAAAGATGAAAGGAAATAAGAAAATATGACTCATAATAAAGATGGTAATGAATAGAAACTGTCTTTGAGGCAGTCGGAAGTTGGCCTTGCTTTTTTTTTTTTAAAGATTTATTTATTTATTATGTATACAGCATGTATGACTGCAGGTCAAAAGAGGGCACCAGATCTCATTACAGATGGTTGTAAGCCACCATGTGGTTGCTGGGAATTGAACTCAGGATCTCTGGAAGAGCAGCCAGTGCTCTTAACCTCTGAACCATCTCTCCAGCCCCTTGAACAGTTCTTATATTCCCAGGTCTGCTGGCAAGCAAGTCTCTAAAGTAGAACCTCATTCTAGAGTTTGTCTACTTGGATTGTATCAAAGGCGTTGGCTTCTGTTGTCGCCCATGAGAAGTCAGAAGTTGGTTATCAGGGCTGGAGAGATGGCTCGGTTTTGCAGAAGACCTGGGTTCTATTCCCAGCCCTTCCGTGGTGGCTCCCAAACCATATGTAACTCCAGTCACAGGGAATCTGATGCCCTCTTCTGACCTCAGTGGGCACCGTGTATACACGAATGGTGCACAGACATACATGCAGGCAAAATACTCATGCATGTAAAATAACAAGTCCAAAAACATGTGAAATGATTGTTGCATATTGTATGCAGTGTTTTGTGAGCATCAGACAAAACAGTGCAGACCTAGGTCTGGAGAGACGGCTCAGCAGTAAAGAGCGTGTACTGCCCATGCAGGAGTCCTGAAATGCAATTATCAAGCCGGGCGGCAGTGGTGGCGCACTCCTTTAATCCCAGCACTCGGGAAGCAGAGCCAGGCAGATCTCTGTGAGTTCGAGGCCAGCCTGGTCTACAGAGCAAGATCCAGGACAGGCACCAAAACTACACAGAGAAACCCTGTCTTGAAAAAAACAAAACAGAAGGAAGGAAGGAAGGAAGGAAGGAAGGAAGGAAGGAAGGAAGGAAGGAAGGAAGGAAGGAAGGAATGCGATTCTTTCCCCCTCATGTGTCTTTCTCCAAGTCACACCACTTTTTTCTTTTTACCATTGTTCTTTAGCCATTTGAATATTATAAACTTTGTGTCTTTTCTTTGGGCTTCACGTTCATTCGTATTTTTGGGTCTGTGAATTCATGTTCTTTCATCAAACTTGGGGGAAAGAAAAGTCAACCATTATTTTCCCAATACATCCCTCTTTCTCCAAGAGTTTGATGTCACACAGATAATTCCAGGTGACATTGGCTGCGGGAACTCTTGTTTTTCAGCCTGTCTGTCTCTTTGGGAGTCATCTACATCCTCTGGGGAACACTAAAGCCTGTCCCTGAGGAGTCAAATCTCGATAGAACAACCTTTTTTTTTTTTTTTCACTTAATCTATACATTTGAGAGAATGTATACACCACAGGGCCAGAGAAGGGAATGTGGTTTAGTAATAGATACGTGAACAGTGCATTTGAAGCATAATCCCAATACACACACACACACACACACACACACACACTGGGGCTTAGGGGAACAGTTATCTATTGGGGGCAGATGGAAGAAGACAATGAGAAGTCCACCAATAATTTAACTGTACTAGGAATATTTTATTTCTTAAACTGGTGGCACAATCACAGGCAAGATATTTTGTATGGCTTTGGTTTTAATTATCACATATTTTTGAGTAGACAAAGACCCGTATCTCAGATGTTAGCATCTCTGAAAGCAAAAATTGAAGAACTGACATAAGATATCTGGGCTCAGGAAAGCTTGGGGTGTGGATGTGAACCCCTGACACTTCCAGAAATGTCCTCTTGGTTCCACAAGCAGCTGAAAGGCTCCTATGCCAGAATGAGCAGGGTGCAGGCTGTGGATACCTACAGGCCATTGTTTGGTCCAGCTCCTCTGACCTAGGCTGGCATGACCTGCTTATCACACATCACCTGGGAGGTTATCAGTGTGCAGGGAAGTGTGGCTGATGACCGAAGGCCTTTATGCTGCAGTGAGATTATTCTTGCTTTATTTCCCCTTTGGCACAGCAATACTTAATATTCTCAGCTCAGCTCCTTCTGTCCTTCCGTTCCCAAAAGAAGTCCCTCCTTGCCTCCAGGGCCTCAGTGTGAAAAGCTACAGAGTAGGATGCTCTGGCTTCATCCTTGAGCAAGGCATTTCCAAATTACAACAGCAGCAGCACTAGTCACCTCTACTAATAACTCTTAATTGACATTGGCCCTTTCTATCCAGTAGGGAGATACCACTTGTGTTTTTGAGACAGGGTCTTACTCTGTTATCCCAGGCTGACTTAGAACTCAATATAGAGCCCAGGCTGACCACCAACTTCTGACTCAGTTTCCCTGTGCTGGGATCATAGGCGTGAACCACAGTGCCAGACTTAGGAGATACATTATTATAGTTGTACTTTGATCTTCTGCATGCCTCCAGCAAGGGACACGTGGCTACTGTTCCCACAGATGAGGAGACTGAGGTTCAGTAATTAGGCTGGGGTCACACCACCATGAAGTAACCCAGCTAAGCCTGCTTCCCAGATTTCTCTCTTTACATGAAAGAGGAATGGATGTCTGAAGGGTAACCAGGACACACTAAATCATTATCGCTTTAACCCTCTGGATTTGGGGAAGTTTGTTACACATTAGTATGCACCTAAAACATATGTTGGAAAATTAGATCACGGATGAATGTTTTGCCATGATAATCTTTAGTGTAGTAAATGAAAAATAGAGGCTATAAAACAGCATGTGCCTTAAGATTTTACTGCTGTTAAAACAAAGCACATGAGGTGCTAGGGACTTGGCTGGCCAGTTAAGAGTATGTACTGCTCTTGCAGAGGATCAACGTTCCGTCCCCAATACCCATCTGGAGTAGCTCACAGTCACCTATAATTCCAGCTCCAAGGGATTCAGTGCCCACTTCTGGACACCATGAGCAACCTGCACACGTGTGCGCATACCCCCACACAGAAACACACATTTACACATAAATTTTAAAAGAGTAAAAATAAATCTTTTTTAAAAAACACATTATTAAAGGCCGGGCGTGGTGGTGCACGCCTTTAATCCCAGCACTCGGGAGACAGAGCCAGGCGGATCTCTGTGAGTTCGAGGCCAGCCTGGGCTACCAAGTGAGCTCCAGGAAAGGCGCAAAGCTACACAGAGAAACCCTGTCTCAAGAAAACCAAAAAAAAAAAAAAAAAAAAAAACCACATTATTAGCCCGGTGGTGGTGGCGGCAGCAGAGGCAGGCGGATCTCTGTGAATGGGAGGCCAGCCTAGGCTACCAAGTGAGTTCCAGGAAAGGCGCAAAGCTACACAGGGAAACCCTGTCTCAAAACAAAACAAAACAAAAAAGCAAAAACAAACAAACAAACAAACAAAAACCACATTATTGGCTGGGCAGTGGTGGTGCACACCTTTAATCCCAGCACTTGGGAGGCAGAGGCGGGCAGATCTCTATGAGTTGGAGGCCAGCCTGGTCTACAAATCGAGTTCCAGGACAGCCAGGACTGTTAAACAGAGAAACCCTGTCTCAAAAAAACAAAAGCAACAACAACAACAAAATCTTTTTAAAAAACACATTATTGGAATCTGTCCCATTCTACTGAAGAGAATGAGGGAGGGTTTGGGTAGTGGATGGTATTGCCTGAGTGTTGATAACTGGAGTCTACAATGGATGGCAGAGTGTCAAACGTCACTCACTCTAAAGAGAGGTGGGAATCTCCAAGCGGTGGTGGCACACGCCTTTAATCCCAGCACTCAGGAGGCAGAGCCAGGCAGATCTCTGTGAGTTCGAGGCCAGCCTGGTCTACAGAGCGAGATCCAGAACAGGCACCAAAACTACACAGAGAAACCCTGTCTTGAACCACCCCCCCAAAAAAAAAAAAATAAGAGAGAGGTGGGAATCTCTATGGACTGCAGCACTCTATGGGACATCAATGGACCAGAACCAGCTCTGCTGCTGTCAAGATACCCAGAACCCTCCTCTCCTGCCCACAGCAGATTAGAACCCACAGAACCGGTACTGACAGACAAGGCCAGGTATATGATGTGATGTAAGGACCCACTATAAAGACAAGTGAATGTCCCATTGTTAAAAAAAAAAAAATATGGATTTTAAGACAGCAGGTCAATATAACAAACAGAAGGCCGTTCTGGGCATTGGGGCCCTATGTATCTCCATAGGCCACACTGCCCTGCCAATGGAACCATCTTTATTCCAGGCCCCTCTGGCCCTTTTTGGAAGGAGGAGTTGGCTGCTCAAAGAGACGGGCTGCCTAGCAGGGAAGAGCAGCATCCCTGTTGGCCCGGGAAAATGGGAAAGAAAGACAAGAATGGAGAGAGGCAGCTGGGCAGGGGCAATGGATGGGGCCCTGTGCTGTCCTTTGCCCGGGCTGGAGCACAGGCATTTCCCATGCGTCCAGTAAAGGTCACTGGGGAGGAATGTCAGTGGGTACTGAGAACTGAGAGGGTACTGGGGAAAGTATAGCCAGAGTCTCCCTCGCCGCGTTTCCTCATGAAAACGCAGCCACAGACCCCACCCAGGGGGCTTCCCACCGAGCTGCTGGTCACCATGGGGTGCTGGCCCAGGGTTCAAAACCAGCCCCGCACCCACCCAGCCTCACCCTACCCCAGCCACTAACGCTGGAGGAAGAAAGAGCGACCCTGACTCCCTTCCTAGCCTTGCCGGATCGCCACGCGTCAGGGCGGGAGCCTATAACGACTTGTGATATTTGGCATTCTAATTGGACTAGGCTAATCTGGATTTTCAATAACTGATGATGACCAGAAAGCTTGTCGGTCTTTTTCAGAAATCTTGCTCAGGGACAGAGGGAGGATTTAAGAAAATGCAGCTGAAGGCTGTGGTTACAGACAAAGGGGTTCCTGCTTACATTTACCATAAGGCTTTTCTATAATCAGGCCCTGTGAATGGAAATACCCCTAAAAGGATATGTGCAGGTATGGATCAGCGGCTGGGGGTTGAGATTTTGTGCTGACAAAAAGCAGCTTTGATGAGAGGAAACATGGTATCCACCATGCAGCTGCTCCTGGAGTCCACGGAGTCCGGCTCACTGTGCCACGCGATGGCAGCTCCTGTCTGTGGACCACCAGCCTGGCTCACCCCCACCCCCACGCCAGCACAAGGCAGGTCTCCCGAGCACCTCCTGCCTTTCGATCCCACTTCAGGACTGGGCAAATGGGAGGGGGGACCTTATGCTCAGCTCTACCTAGTGTCCTGGGGACCTGTTGGTCCCGTGTCATCCTGGGATAATCTCAGGGGCGGGGTTGGAGACGGAGAAGAAGGGCTGCGGGGAGTGGGACTGGGAACCGGGACCGAGAGCGGGTGGAGACACCGTGGAAGGGGACCGGGAACGAGAGCGGGTGGAGACACCGTGGAAGGGGAGTGGTTTGCCTCTGCCTGCCTGAGTCTGTGGGAACAAAACTGCTGTCCGCTGAGTGTGTGTGTGTGTGTGTGTGTGTGTGTGTGTGTGTGTGTGTGTGTGTGTGTGTGTTTGGCACGCACTCATTCACTCTCCCTTTCAAAGCAGCCCTGGCTCTTTTCCTTGAATGCTCAGTGGGAATGACTCAGCTAGAAAGCCAGCCTGCTTCCCACCCACCCCAGGCCCCTCATCTCCTCCCTGGTACACCCACACTGCCTGGCCCCGCCGGGGCCTGAATCTCTCACCCTATTCACTAGGGCCAAGACCCTAGAGGCTGTGCCTCCTGCCACCTCCCCCTGGCAGCCTTGAGGAGGGGCTGGTCCTCCCCTAGTCCCTTCCAGCCGCCTCTGACAGGATTCCCAAGTTCCTGGTTCACACTGGACTTATTCACCTTCACCTTGGTCCTTATGGCCCTCACCTACAGATTTAGCAAGGGAGGGAGCCCTGGTCCGGCACCCAGTCCTACCCCGTCGGGACAGATATGCACACCCACGTGGGTCTCGTGGGTCTCAGCAGTGATGCTGTCTAAAGGAAGCAGGAATAAAGAGAAGCAAGCAGCAGCTGGAAGCAACCTGTGCTCATCTGGGAGAACACACTACATTATATAAAGGATGGTGCCGTCATATGGTGGGGCACTGTGCAGGCGTTCAAGACACGGGAGCTCCAGTGCATGCAAAGAGGGAGCAGTCACAGAAGACAGCAGCATGCAAGAAAGCCGGGTGCCGATGCTGGGTGAGGGTTGGGGCATGCACGTGCTTGCTTATAGCCCTAGAGGCTTTTGTCTGCAGCCCGGGTCCTCGGGAGGTAGGAGAAACTGATGGCGATAGTTGTCCCCGGCCGGTGAGAGGACTAGGAGACTAGGGATGGACGTGGAAGAAGACCTGTGCTGTGGTACTACCCATTCTGAAAGAGAAGCCATTGCTGTTATTGAAAACCACAATTCAGTCTGTGAAAGAAAACGCCATGGCTGTCTGACCTGAGAGCTCAGATACCTAGCCTAGCCATAAAAGGGTACTGCCTCTCTGAGTTCTGTGCTCCTCTGTGCTGGGATCCCCCCCCCCCCACCCCAGAGCTTGATGAGGCCCAGGCAAGTGCTCTGCCAGGGACCTCTATCCTCAGTTGCCTCCAGCCCTTTGAGACCAGGTCTCACTAAGTTGTATCACTCTACCCCAGGCAGGCTTTGAACTCTCAGCCTCAGCCTCTTGAGTCGCTGTGGGATTTCAGGCTTTCATCACAAGGCCTGGCTTCTCACAGAATTTGAACTAAGGTGTGCATCTGTATGTAGAGATGTGTGTCTGTGGGTGTGAGTGGGAAGGCGTTTGTGGATGAAATCCCATTGTTACAGTCTCACCATCATGGATAAAACATGAAGGCATCATGAGCCTGAGGGTCAGAGATCTGATTCTCAGAGCTGCCGGACAGACACACAGGCCCTAGGATACCAGAGGTGTGGGGCTGGCCTCTGGGTATACGGAAACGCATCTGTGAGAATCAGTTACTACTGGGGTCATCCTTTTATACCCTAAGGGGCCAACAGATTCCAAGTCACCCTTACTGGAAGGGGCCCCCAGCAGGGACCTCAGTATTCTGAAGAAATGAGCAAAAGGACCAGGTGGGACTAGAGTCTCTCCACCAAGAACTGTCCTAAGTGAGAAGGCGGGTGGGCGGCAGGTCAGGACGTTACGACTACCAGCAGCATAGAAAACACTTTGCCCAGCTCACCAAGGCAACCGTCATCTCCTGTGCCTGCTGCGCAGTCACCGCATCCCCACCCCTAGTGGTGGGTGACTGGAGCTGGATTTCACTTCAGACAGAGAGAGGCAGTGATGGTGATTGGTGTCCTCACTGGGACAGAGATGCTACTCAGGGACTGGTAGGGACTGGACAACACATCCTTTATATGCAGAGTGGAAATGACCCAGGGTTATATGGGAATAATTCTTGCTCTCTACTGCTTTGATTACCGGGTTCTCATTTTTGTTTATTTAGACCAAGGAATCTGCGGGCAGAAGAAAGTGGCCCGTCATCGGCAAGATGTGGCTCATCCGTAGCCACTGTCCTGTTCCCCCAGAAGTCAGACTTAGAGGAGTTTTAGTTAGACTTAGGAGTAAAGACTCAACCCTCTCAGCCATTGCTGCGGCTAGATTTGGCCGTGTGACTAAATCCCAACTGGTAGCAGTCACACAGAAATGCCGTGAACTAGTGAAAAGGACCCTTCCAGAGAGGAGCCAGCCCTTGCCCCCCCTCTTGTGAGCAGCCATGTGGACCATGAGTTGGAAGCTGTAAAAAAGGATGGCAGTCCCTACATATTTGCAGGCTAACAACCTGATGCAAGGAACTGGGAAGCTTGGATTAAGGATGGGGGGAGCCAGGGTGTGCCCTAGGTCTAGGAGCAGTGGCAGAAGCCCAAGATAGAGGTACCGGATGACTAAGGAGAGCGCTGATGCCTCCCAGCCAAACAGCACGTCCTCCCAGGGGCAGCAGAGTGATGTTGCACTTTTCCTGTCGGAGAACACTTCTCTTGCAGGGGCTGGGGCGGGGGTGGGGGGTGGGGTGGGGTTGCTGCGTAGCTAGTGATAGCTGGGATAGCCTTTGCTTCTCACAGCCCAAATTCAGGGAGTACGCTGCTCAGAGGACAAAGCCAGGGTCCAGAACTCAGAAGTCACTTGCCCAGGGTCACTCACTGGGAAACGCGGGAGGCGAGCCTTGAACTGGGGCTTCTGTCCATCCTGGGATGGAAAAGCTGCAGTCGGGACAATGTGGCTTTCAGTGCACTCCTCTTCTGAACTCTCAGCCCAGCACTGGAGGCCCTGGGGATGGGGGTGGCGAAGCTGGGAGGAAGTGGGTGGGCAAGGGATGGGAAGGCTGTCAGACAATCTCTCAATAGCGTGGAGGATTAGTGGACAGACTGCCCAGTTCTGCCCACAAACCCAGACGGCACATTGTACACATACACACACACACACACACACACACACACACACACACGCACACACACACACACACGAGAGAGAGAGAGAGAGAAAGAGAGAGAGAGAGAGAGAGAGAGAGACAGAGAGACAGAGAGACAGAGAGAGAGAGACAGAGAGAGAGAGAGAGAGAGAGAGAGGGAGGGACGGGGGCAGAGGGGAGGGAGGGGGCGGGGAGGCGGGGAGGCTTTAACTCAAGACACTTTACTGCCATCTACTGGAAGTTTGTCACAGTAACTCCCCTAGAATCATAAAGACGCACCTGGTCCCCTAAAGGGACCTTTTCTTGCCCGAGAGACTGAAAAAGGCCACTGCCACTAGGGTATCAGCTCCTTTCTTTCCTGTGTCCCTGGTTCACAAAAAGTTTATAGCAGTCTGTTGTCCCGTCCCCCGACCCCCCACCCCCGTCCCTAATTTCTCCATGATTTCTGTGGCCCTGTAGAGACCTTCCATCCTTCCAGCACCAGCAGGCACTGGCCCAGCTCCGTCACTGCGGATCTCTTGGGGTTTTCTTACACCCCTGGATCCTCCCTTGTTGGGTAGGTTATTTTTGTTGGCAGCTTGAGACTTAGGTGAAGCAACATAAAATCCTTGGCATAGCCGGGCAATGGTGGCACACACCTTTAATCCCAGCACTCGGGAGGCAGAGGCAGGCAGATCTCTGAATTTAAGGCCAGCCTGATCTACAGAGTTCCAGGACAGCCAAGGCTACACGGAGAACCCCTGTCTCGATAAACCACAAGAGAAAAAGAGAAAGAAAGAAGAAAAGAAAAATCCCTGGCATATAAGCAATACTTCCCCTTGCACCCAAGGGTGGACTGTTAATTCTCAGGGCTGTGGGAGGTGACAGCCAGCACTTGACCTGGCCCTGACACTGTCTGACCTGAGTCACACACGTGTGCCCCAGGAGGTTCCTCACGGGAGACAAGCTGCAGTGTGTTTCCCTTCACAAACAACCACAGAGCTCTAGACCCTGGGTGAGTACCAACACAGGCTCCGTTATAGGCTCAGCGGGCTCGGGCTTTCCTCTTCCCATTTAGCCCTGGCTGGAACCTGAAGCAGACTGGGAGGGACTGAGGGTCCTTGCGTCTCCGGGAAGGCTCCCTAGTGGGAGTCACGGAAACCAGGCATGGCAGCTTTCATTTACCAGCAAGGGCAGGGTTGCTGACAGTCACTTGGCCAGGTCTCTGGAAGCCTCCATTAGGGCTCCAACAGGGCCACCCAACCCTCTGAGATTCTGGTCATTTGTGAAATGAGGCTATCCTATTTATTCTGTGCCGTTGCCCAAGGATGAAGAGGCAGCAAACGGGTCTGCATGGTGCACACGAACACTGGAAATAGGGTAAACACCGAACACGCACAGCTGCAGTGCCTGCTGTGGGCCCTAGGAGGTGCTGGCAGCCGGCTGAAACATTCTCTTCATCGTTCAATAGTCTACCAAGCTGCGGGGAGGCGGGTGGACACACAGGTCTTACGAGCCAAGCCGTTCTCTGTCTCACTCCTCTATGGAGGGGAAGGGAGGCTAGGACACACTCTCCGGAGGGTGGTTGGACACCAGGGTTCCTTCTGACCCAGCCACTTCATGTCTCTAGGTTGTCAGCCAAAGTCATAAGCCTCAGGGTGTTGTATATCATCTCAATGCTACTAATAATACGGAGACGTTAGGAATAATCTAAAGCTAGACGTGGACACATTCTTCGTGAGGGCCAGATGGTCAAGTGGGAAGACCAGTGTTCAACTGAAGCCCAGAGGACATGCTTACTGGTGTGGTGATCCGTGCGTCACAGCTTAACACTACAGTGGAAGAGCCCAGCCTTCCGGCCTGAGCTCTAGACACGTGGCTCTGGCGCTGTGGCTCATGCACATGTGTTACAACATGCTTACACTGATTGCCCCTGGGGAAGTATGACACCTCACTTTTCCTGATCATTTCTCTTCTTCAAGTTCTGTATATTCTGTGTAACTCAATACAGCCCCATACTGGGTTAAATATGATTTGTCGAAGACATCATCTGTGGGTTTAAGGATTTCCTCTTTATGAAATCATGAAGCTGGCTTGGCTGGCTTTCTGTTTAACTTTTATGTTTACAAGATGTCAAGAATTATAAACAAGGGGGCTGAAGAGATGGCTCAGTGGTTAAGAGCACTGGCTGCTCTTCCAGAGAGGGTCTGGGTTTGATTCCCAGCACCCACGGTGCCAGCTCACACCCATCTGTAACTCTAGTTCCAGGGGATCCAACGCCCTCTTCTGGCCTCCATGGAAACTGCCAGCAAGTGATACACAGACATACATGCAGCCAAACACCCATACACATTAGATAAAATTAATCTTAAAAAAATTAAACTTTAAATAAAGAAGAATTATAAATGAGGCTTTAAAAGAAAGCCTTGTGGCCTAAATAGAATAAAGCAATTAAAATTTGAATCGTTTTTGAAAGATGTTTTGTTTCTACAAGGCTGGAACACTGACAGAAATCTAATGTCCACAATTCTGCTTTATAATACTAGTTTCTCATCATTGCCCCATAACACTTCTTTTAGAAGCATCTAGTCACAGGTTTCCTCAGTCTTCATGGTCGCTGTCAGTACCTTTCCTTCTGTATTTAAGCACTCAAAAGCTTTCCATTATTTCTGCATGTAAAAGGAGTCACGAGACGCCACACACAGTGAAACGCTGTGATAGTCTAACAATAGAAGAGATATATTCACACCTTCCGTGACTGATGGAATTGCAACAGATTGGAAGGAGACATTATTACAAGCTAATCTAGGTTACCTATATTTGAACGGGGCTATTTTTGGTATTTATTTTTAATTATTGGTGGTGTGCATGTATGTGAGGGTGCCTGCAGGAGCCAGAGACGTTGGATCTCCCTGGAGTTGGCGGTACGGGTGTTTGTGGTTGCTGGGAACTGAACTTGGGTCCTCTGCAAGAGCAATCAGTGCTCTTGACTGCTGAGCCCCCTCCAACCCCTTGAACATTTTTAACAGGAAGCATGAACGGCATGCCACCTGTGTATGGTGGTGGTCAACAAGCAGTCATTGTACATGAAGGCATGGGACACAGCCACAGGATCATTGACTTGCCGGGTCCAGTACACTGAAATCTGTGGAAGCTTTGGAAGCCCGGGCCTAGCAGGAGGAAGTGGATCACTTAGGCATAGATCTTAGGGGGATATACCTCTGTCTGCTTCCAGCCTGCTGATTCTCTCTCTCTCTCTCTCTCTCTCTCTCTCTCTCTCTCTCTCTCTCTCTCTCTCTCTCTCTCTCTCTCTCTCTCTTTCTCTCTCTCTCTCCTCTCTCTCCTCCACACCTCCTTCCTTTCTCTCCTCTCTCCCTCCACTTTTCCTTCCTCCTCTCTCTCTCCCCTCTCTTTCCCCTCCTCTCTCCCCTCTCCCCCACCTCTCTCCCTCTCCCTCTCTACTTTCTGATCATCATCAACAAACCCCTCACATTCTTGCCACCACGGCTGGGAACTGCTCTCACCACCACGCCTTTCTCTCCGGGATACACTATACTGTCAAACCAGGAGTCAAAATAAGCCCTTCTTCCGTAAGTTGCTTCTTGTCAAGTACTCTGCGTGACAGTGACAAGAAAAGCTACTATAGACCTGTCTGCCCCTGCCATCCAGAAGGGACTATGAGCAAGATGAAAAAGGCAGGCTTAACCTTTCTGGATCAATGAGGCATCAGAAGGGGTGGAGCAACGAGATGGAAAGAGCCTGGGTCTCACCTCCTCATAGAGTCAGCACCATCTTAGACTCACCCCATTAAACCTCCACGTTAATGTAATCACTGTTTCTGTGCTCTGGAACCCAGCGACAATTAATTACAGTAGTGAGCAGCTCACACTGGCCATGCAGTCTCTCTTCCACGTGCTCTGCACAGGTTTAATCTATGTGACAACCCCATGATATTGGAGTTGTACAAAGCCCTATCTTACAGATCGGGAAACTGAGGTGCAGAGAGCTTAACAGACGCTGTGGTTTAAACATGGCTCCCAAATTCTGTGTGCTACAAGTTCACTTCCCCCGTGCATCATGGTTGAGGGGTAACTAAGCCACTGAGTGGGGCTTAATATATTAATGGGTCAGTGGGTTAATATGAAAGTGGCCTTATGACAAAGGAGGGTTCTGCCTGACATACCTACTCAGTCTCACCATGAGACAAACTTCACTGTCCCCCAGCTTAGCAAGAAGCCCTGCCAGACATCAGCACCATGCTCTTGAATTTTTCACCCTCCACCATGAGCTAAACATGTCTCTATTCTTTACAAATCACCCAGGCACAGGTATGTTGTTATAGCAACGAAAACTAGACTAAGACAACTGACTTTTGCTCCAGACTACAGTGAGTGACGTCGGGAGCTCAGGTTAAATGTCAACATTTAGTCCCAGAATTGTTTTTGACTTCTCTTCTCTCTTGCCTCCTTTCTCATCCTCTGGTCCCGTGGACACTTCTCCTCCCTCCTGCAGCCCGCTTTGAGCTCCAGTCCCTCACCCATCCCACTCGTTTCCAAGAAGACGCTCACTCCCTCCCACCCCGGTTCACTGGGAAAGGCTGATTCACACGAAAGCATAAGAAGCCATTAGCAGCACAACCCATTACCTCTCCGTAAGAAAATAAGTTATTTCTACATCATGTGAAGCCTCGTGTGTGAGAGGCATGGGGCCACGTGCTGTGAGAGCTTTGGAATCAAGTGACCTGGATTTCATGCCTGCTGCCAATAATCGTCACGACCTTAGTGAGTCTGAGCCACTCTGAGCTGCCGTAATCTCTATGGAACTGGTGGAGTCTGGCTTTCGGCAGAGCTGTGGTGAGGCTAAGGTAAGTGAAATATGCAAGGGCTCCTGACCCCATTGGCCTGGCACAAAACAGGAAGCAGGAAATGGGTGTCTTTGGTTGGATTCTGTTTATTCATTGATCTCTCAAGCCTGAATTTTTTTAAGTTTATTTATTTTTATTTCATAAGTATGAGTGTCTTGCCTACATGTGTGAGCACATGCAGTATGTGTCTGAGGCCAGAAGAGGGCACCAGCTCTCCTAGAACTGGAGTTAAGGATGGCTGTGAGTCACCATGTGGGTGCTGGGAATCCCTGGGTCCTCTGGAAGAGCAGCCAGTGCTCTTAACCATTGAGCCATCTCAATAGCCCTCAAGCCTGATTTTTAAAAGTCAGATATTGAGATACAATTTATTATTTATTTATAATTGTACTTATTTGAGGGTTTTTTGGTTTGGCTTGGTTTGGTTTTTCCAAGACAGGGTTTCTCTGTGCAGCCCTGGCTGTTCTGGAGCTCACTCTGTACATCAGGCTGGCCTTAAACTTTGAGATCCACCTGCCTTGCCTCTGAAGTGCTGGGATTAAAGACGTGTGCCTCCACACCCAGCAATTGTACTTAGTTGTAATTTATTCGTTCAAATTTTTTTTTAAAGATTTATTAATTTATTATGTATACAGTATTCTGCCTGCATGTGCCCCTGCAGGCCAGAAGAGGGCACCAGATCTCATTACGGATGGTTGTGAGCCACCATGTGGTTGCTGGGAATTGAACTCAGGACCTCTGGAAGAGCAGCCAGTGCTCTTAATCACTGAGCCATCTCTCCAGCCCTCATTCAAATATTTATTGGGCTCCTCCCCACCCCAAGGTAGACTCTGTGTTTGGGGAGACGCTGCAAAAACGCTGCCAGGGAAGGCCCTGCCATCGAGGTTGTTGCTAAAAAGAAGCAATAAACAAAAGATAGAGCAGCCAGTATGGAGAGGCAGGCCTTTAATGCCAGCACTGGGGAGGCAGAGGCAGGTGGATCTCTGTGAGTTGCAGTCCAGCCTGGTCTACAGAGTGAGTTCTAGTCCAGTTAAAACTTCACATAGTGACACTCTGTCCCAAAAAGAGAAAGAGAAAAAGAAAGACACCGAGGAAAGATGCCCAGCGTAAACATCCCGAGGCAGACAGGACTACACGGACAGGAAGTGAGAGGCCATGTCATGTAGAAAGGAAGGGATTCCTGAAGTGACTTCTTTGCTGCTTAAAACTCATGGTGGTGGCTAGAAATATGGCATAACTGGAAAAGTGCTTGCCTAGTGTGCAGGAGGTCCTGTGTCTGATTCCCACGTCACAGACACCAGGCTCCGTGGCACTTACCTGGAACCCCAGTACTCAGAAGGTAAGGGCAGGGAGACCAGCAGGACATGGTCATCTTCAGCGACAGTGAGCTTGAGGCCAGGACTATGTTAGATTCTATCTCAAAATAAATAAATTAACAAATAATAAAAACGAATGAATGAAACTCTTGATAGACTCCCATTTCATGGAGATGTAATTGGAGGCTCAGGGAGGCAGAGGAATTTGCCCAAGGTTGGACAATCGCTGAATAAGAATAAAGGGATTCAAGTCCAGGCCAGTGAGCACCAAACGCTGATGCTTTTATCGTCAGACCACATTGTGTTGTGTAGTCGTCTCTCCTGGGCCCTGGGCTCTCTGCTGGGACAGAAGAGTGAGGTGGGAGGGATCAGAGATAGGAGGAGTGTGCTGCCCGCTGCTCTGTGGCCACAGGGGCATATCCAGGCGGCCTCTGAGCAGCTAAGGGCACTACAGTGGCCTCACTGTTCTAGCCTGCCCTCCCTCCTTCCCTAATTGAGATGTCAGCCTTCTGCCTCATTTCTTCCCATCCTGGACACCTGGCACAGGAGGGCTCTCAGCAGAGGCCAAAGACTTCCCCCTGTGCCTCCAGAACATCCTCCATCATAAAGACACAGACTGTGGGGTGCCAGGCAAGCACACTCTCACCACCCCATCTCCCCTCGGCTCCATGCCCCTCTTCTCTGCCCTGCCCTCTGCCTCCCTCTCCCCCACCCCCACTCTCCCACCTCCTGCATGCTCTGAGATGAAAGGACCAATTAATCCTGCTACCACCCCCACCTCTGAGCTGAGCGGTTTGCTGGTCCCCAGCCATCAGCATCCCTACCAGGGCTGCCTAAGTGGTCCCAGCAAAGTGTGGCTAATTGGGGAAAGATTGCCTCCGTCCTTCTGAGGCCTGAGCCCTACAAAGAGGGGCTCTCCCAAGCTAAGCAAAGATTTTTCACCCCGAGGCGTCCTGTCATCAGAGAGAGAGCCGCAGTGATGGCTACCTGTCATCCAGACCTTGTTGTTTCTTCCTTGACATCTGGGGCCTGGATGCCAAGCACCTCTGTCGCATCCACACCTCCTCTAGCACCACAGACAGCAGAGCACCTGAGGGCATCCATGAGTGTGTGTGTGTGTGTGTGTGTGTGTGTGTGTGTGTGTGTGTTTGTGTGGGGGGGGGCAGCTAGTGCTTACTGAGCACTTCCTACACACCTGACACTGTGCTAGGCACTGGGGACACAGAGTGACTTACATGGTCTACACACTGCTCTCGGGCAGCTGGCATTCTGATAAAGGGGGGCAAACAGTCAAGTGGTGTCCAGTGTATTGGGGATACATACTTCAGGGTAGGGGGACATGGGTGAAGGAGCAGTGTGGTTTCAGATAAGGGGAGATGAGGCAGGTCTTACTCTGGGAAGCGTATGACCCACCTGATTTCTTTATGCAAATGTCACGTTCCAGAAAAGACAAGTATTGGTGGAACCTTTGTGTAGCAAAATGTATTTAGGGAAGTGCATTTATTGGTTGGCTCGTTCTTTGGGGTTTGGGGTGGTTTTTTGTTTGTTTGTTTGCGGTGTTGTTGTTGTTTTTGAGCCAATCAGACACAACCCAGGCTGGCCCTAAATTGGATATGCAGGGGACAGCCTTGAAGTCCTGAATTCTTCTACTACTGTTCCCTGAGTCCTGAGATGATGACAGGAACGCACCGCCATGCCTAGGTTTTCAAGTCACATGTTGAATCCGACACAGGCGAGGCTTAGCTGCTAGCCTGCAACAAAACTTGAGAACCTCAGCTTTCTCAGAAGAAAAATGGGTTTAATACTGCTTCTCTTCCCAGCTAGCTCACAGGGCTATTGAGAGACTCGTGGAATGAGATTTTAATTTGTGGGGCTGCTACCTTATTACAGCAAGGTAATGCAGTTGCTGTTAGAACGGAGGCAATGTGGATGAAGTAAAGTAGCACCTCCAGGTAGACATTCTGGGATAATCCAATTCCGATGTGTGTGGCTGACTGAGATGAGGATCACATGAAGACGGTTTCCAAATCTGGGCGGGCAGGGATGGCGTCTTCTTATTAAGCCTTCTGAGGCTCAGAAGTACTTTGTGGTCCCTCAAGGCTGTGGTTAGTTGTCCGCTGTAGAGAGCATTCTGTGTAGGGGTATCTATTACGGTCTTAATTCAGACTACTGGTCAACCTCGAGACCCCAGTTTCCATTCTCCATGACCTACCTACGCTAAGAGCATGAAAATGAAACATCCCCCCCATTGGCATTCTCTACCCCAGTTTGTTGCATTGAGGAAGAGCCTCCATTCTAAAGGTATGGGGAGCCTGGCAGACATGGGGGGCGGGTCTGTCACCCCAGGGAGAAGCACCTGCTCACTTCATGAAATTTCTTCCTCTGGATACTACATTTTGCGGTAAAATGGAATGTTTGCCACTCAGAAGGGAGTTTATTTCACTCAGATAATACCACTAAATCGAAAGGTTTACAGCACGCATCTCCAGGAGAGCGCTCAGCTGCAATCAGCTACTTGTCTGATTCCCTGCCCCCTCGGGAGCCCCTGCAGGTGCCGCCGCAGCTCGGCTATGAGACTAGATAAGGCTGATGCAGAATGTGGCTTAGAAACTACTTTCTGACGCTGTTTGAGGAGAACAAGACTATCACAGGGTGGGTGGTGGTGGAATGGAAGATCAATGGCAAATGTGTCCTCGCCAGGCATTTCAAAACCTCAAAATACAGGTTTTTCCTTTCCGGCGAGACAAGCATGGATTCATCAAACAGAATACTTGCTCTGGTCTACTCCGGGCAAATCAGAGACACCTCCTTCCCTGATATTTCTAATACAGGATGGGACAGGAGTTCTCATTTTAGAAAGAAGACAAAGAGATAGAGGTAAGAGCCTAGGAGAAAGAGAGGGGGCTGATGGGAGAGAAGAGCACTGAAGTGTCCCTCTGGTCCTGGTACCCCCAGCTCAGCATCCTGTTTGCCATGGTCACAAATATGGACAGTGTTCTCGTCTTATGGGTGAGGATGCAGAGTGCAGAGAGGTTAATCCACCTTTTCAAGTTCACATGGCTGGTAAGCGGCAATGAAGTATGATCTGCTTAACCCAGGGCCACAAAGTGAAGTGACCGGTTGACCTCCCTATGGGGCCTTGTCGGGGCAAAGCACTTGGCTGTTCTTCTTCTTGCTCTGTTGCTTAAGAGGCCGAGGAATCCGTACACTGGGCTTAGAACTCCAGCTCTAACATCCTTTTCTGCTGATAAATTTGGCTTCTTAATAAATAATTCTCCTGTCCATTCCTGTCTGTCGCACCCATCTCCTCCCTCCGGGCTGATTAGTCCCTTCCTCCACTGACATCTTCCCACATTTGCCTAGCTCCTTCTTTTTACCCCTCACACGATAATTCAGCACATGCACACACACACACACACACACACACACACACACACACACACACACACACACCACTCACCTTCCCCCCACACACCCATATGCAAAATATAATTAGAAACACGCCCAACTCTCAAGGTATTTAAGGAATGGAGATTTTCAATCAGTATGGCCCAGACTGAGGCCATTGGGTCCCCTCCATCCCAAGCCTGTGTGAGAGGCAGGCAGAGGGGGGACAAGCAGCTCGTGACTCAAAGCTGCCCTGGAAGGAAAAAGATCTCTTGTGCTTCCCTGTGTCTGTCCTGGGCCAACAGATTCTCAGGAGCTACCACCTGGAATGCTATTCTTCCTCTCATGTATAAGATCCTTTTAGAACACGAAAAGGCTTCCTGGCCCCTTTTTTATTTTTATGTATGCTGATAAAATACAGAGAAAACAGTGTCTGATGATTCAAAAATAGAGGCTAAGCCGATCAGCATATGGCCTTCGCTTCAAAGGATTGCTCGTTTTAATCAACCAGTTGAGATACCAATAAGCATTTATTATGTTTACTTGCACACAGAGGGGTGGGGGAGGCCATGGGGGGCCGTGACAGCTTGGGAGACTGAGGCTAGGAAAAGCATGGATATCCTTATGGTGTTTCATGGTCTTAGACTCCCCCTACATGCATGGATGCACACCACACACACACACCACACACACACACACACACACACACACACACACACACACACACGGATGCCATACTCTAGTGTCACCACCCTCACGCTGTCTCATGGCACACACACATGAAAATAGTATGAGACGGAGATAGATAGGGGCAGGAGAAGCTCAGGTCCCAGTCAGTGTCTGGAAAAAGCCCTGTTGACCTCCCCCCTCCCAAACCAAAGCCGACCCCCCGGGTCCCAGGTGATGCTGAAGTGGGCAGAGGCTGAAACCAAGCACATCGGCTAGAACCAGGTTCAAAACCAGGCCCCACCACTCACCTGCTGCATGACCTTGGGCATGTGACTTAGCATCACCTTCTTGGCCCTAGAATGGGGCTCAGCCAGCTTCCGGGATCGTATTGGAGGATTAATGCCGCTGTCAGGTCGTGGGTTCAGCACAGTGCCTGTTACTTAGGAAAGGGCCAATCTGTAGTGCTAATGATGACCTAAGACACAAACAGTCCTCCATTCAATCTTCTATTCTACACAAGACCCTGGAATGTAGGCTCGCCCAGTAAATACTAAACGGTGGATATTGACACCCAGGTACATTGGCTCTCACCCTTCAGTTCACAGACCTTCTGAGATGATGCTGATTTTCATGGGTGTTGCCCTGGTAAGCAGAGATCTCAACAGCCCACATCCCCTCACCCCTAATATACACACAAGGTTTCCTTGGTCCTGGCTGACAGCAGGGAGGGATGGTAGACAGGAAGAGAAGAGGAGGGGAGGTCAGGGTATGGCTGGAACTACTGGATCAGGGCTGAATCCCCGTCTCCAGTTGGAACTGGGGTTGCAGGAGGGCAGGGCGCCACAACCCGCCCTGGGGGAGCCGAGAAGGGCGGGGATGTGGGGGGCAAGTCCTCAGTGCTGAGCCAGTGGCCAGAGCACCGCCCCCAGGAGCGGAGGGAGGGGTGGCGGAGCTGGGGGGTGCCCAGCTGCCATTCCCGCCGCCTCCTGGCCCCCGCTCTCTGGCACCCAAGTAGGAGGGCGGCAGCTGCCCGCTCCCTCCTCCCCACACCCCCGCTACCTGCCCAGTCCCCGAAGCGAAGCGTGAGGATGCTGCGAGCCAGTCGGGCGAGCCCATAACTTTGCAGCCTCGGGGATAACCAAGGCCGGCGGCGTCCAGGGCTCCTCCGGTCGCGATCCGAGCTCGGTGAGTTCGTTCCCTAGTCCTCTGCAGCGCTGCGGCCGCTCCGGGGGGCGGCTGCCCGGGCGTCCAGGAGGCAGTGGTGGAGGAACCGGCGGGTGCCCGAGCTGCCTGGGTCCGCAGGGCTCCGGTGCCGCCCTCAGAGGCCGGTGGGGCGGACGCCGGTGCTGAGCGGACAGCTCCCCACGCTCGGGGGTCGCCAGCCACTCTCTCCCGGCCTTTGCCGGACGCAGGGCCCCCGGCTGCAGCTGCCCACAGGGCGCCCCGCACTCCCCCAGCCCCTGTCCTTCGCCTTCCCAGAGCCGCGGCGCATCTGGAGGCTGCTCCCGCGCCCCCCTGGCGACTGGCGCCGGGAAGACACTTGCTTCCCTCGCCGGAGCCCGGTACCTAGGGCTCTATGAAGTGGGCAGCGCCCCCGTGGCCTCCGGGGATGCATGGCTATGGGGGCGCTGAGCCCCCAGCGATCACCCTGAGTCGTGCCCTGAGCTGCGCCCCAGCTGTGCAGAGGAACTGCAGGTCCCCAGAGCGGTAAACACAGTCACCTGCAAAGAAGATTTCAAGGTGACCAATGTCTCAGCCCGGATGGACGGGACAGCTTGGACACAGGCCCTGTGGCATCCATCCATCCATCCTGGATGCAGCCACCTTCCCAGAACTTTTCTCGTGCCTCCTTCTGGCCGATTACTTAGACCACTGGAAAGTTCTTCTCCAGAACCTCTTTCCCCGTGGTATCCGAAGTTGGGCAGAGGCCCCCCACCCCGGCTGTAGGAGGTGAAGCTGCATTCAGCTCTGTGCAGGGTTGTCAACCCAGGAAAGGCCGCCAAGCATCCATCCACTAGTCCACCCAGGACGAGCTTCTTGGCATTGAAAGGGTTTAGGCGCCTTGGGGATTGTTTGGGTTTCTCCCGCCAGGAAAGAGAAAGGCGGGTGTGAGTGGGGGATTTCAATTTCATTGCCTCAGAGGAAAACACTCTTTTGCAAAGATTTTATAGAAATAGTCAGGGCCACCAGCGGCTGGAAAATGAACTGATCAGGACCCACGGCACAAGCAGTCTAGCTATGCCTCCACCCTCCCCAGCCCCTGAACACTGTATCGATTGTCTAATTGATTTCTGAAAAGAAAAAGCCAAGTGGCAGGGGGTGGGTGTACACACACATACCCAGAGGCACACCGATAACACGTAGAGTCGCAGGCAAGGGAACACACATCATGATCCACAGCACAACTCCTTCCAGAGAGCCTTGGGTAACCTGTGAGGTCACAGAATATTGCTCCAGATAGGAGTCGGGGGAGGGGTGAGTCAAGATTTGCAAGAGTCGAGCGGGTCTCACCACCCTACTGGATCCTTCTCTTTCTCCTAGAGAAACCTCAGCCAGAGATCCCCAAAATGGGTTGTTTTCACTACCCTGATACCGTAGCAGTTCCTCCTCGGCCCTAAGCCCCACCCCGCCCCACATACAATCACTCCAGACTGCAAACAGGCCCCTCCCTCCTGTACCTGACCCCCACGACTCCAAGGCAACAGGGACTTCTTATCCGAAGTAGGTCTGGCCAGAGGCAGGCCCGCTGTGGTCTCTGGGTTTCTAACCTGCGTGGTCCTAAATTAGGGAAACCGGAACGGGCGGTCCGAGGGGGCAGAGTTTGGGAGATTTGTGTACAGCCCTCCGGACCTTCGACCAAGGAGAAGAGGACCAGGATGACCCTGGACAACGCTGTAAGGCTTCCTCTCTCCTTGCGCCCCTTAGGAATGTAATCGAGGAGGAGGAGGATGCTGGCCCTGCGGCTGCTCAACGTGGTGGCCCCCGCCTACTTCCTTTGCATTTCCCTGGTGACCTTCGTCCTTCAGCTCTTCCTCTTCCTGCCCAGCATGCGTGAGGACCCCACAGCCACCCCGCTCTTCTCGCCTGCCGTGCTTCACGGGGCGCTCTTCCTGTTCCTCTCAGCCAATGCCCTGGGCAATTACATCCTGGTCATCCAGAACTCCCCAGACGACCTGGGTACCTGCCAGGGAACCTCATCCCAGCGATCTCAGTGCCCAGCACCCAGCACCCACTTCTGCCGAGTGTGCTCCCGAGTCACGCTGAGGCACGACCATCACTGTTTCTTCACCGGCAACTGCATCGGTAGCAGGAACATGCGCAACTTCATCCTGTTCTGCCTCTACACTTCACTGGCCTGTCTTTACTCCATGGTGGCCGGCGTGGCCTACATCTCAGCTGTCCTTTCCATCTCCTTCGCCCATCCCCTGGCCTTCCTCACGCTCCTGCCCACTTCAATCAGCCAGTTCTTCTCCGGTGAGTGGGCCTGGGCAGGTCTGGCAGGCAAGACCTCCTAGCCCAAACCCAAGTTTTGTTTTGTTTTGTTTTGTTTTCAAATAAAAACACAGGCTATTCAGTTCAAACCGCCATATAACCAGTTGTTTGGTATAATTATGCCCCAGTATTTCAGGAGGCATACCAAGAGAACAGATTGTAATCTATCAGAGATGCAGATTAACTGGGCATGCTCTGTTTCCGCTGACATTTGGCCCTCCTCATCTCTCATACTATATGATACTCATAAAATTATGGCAACCAAGCTCTACACCTCTCAGGAGCGGCACTCTCCTTCAGAGCTCATGCTATGTTCCCCATTGACCTGGACCCCACCCACCCCCAATCCTGCCCACATATTCCTTCAGGAGCTCTTACCAAACAATCACAGCTACACTTGACTTCAGGTTGTGCTCAGCCGGAGGCTAACTGCTCACCTCCAACCTCCCGCCCACTGGGTTTGACTCCGCTAGGCTCTTGTGCCGTTGACAGGTGGCTCAGAGCCACTTCACGGCTTACAAGTCCACACTCCAGAGATCCAGTCTGCTGTGGGATCTGACCCTTTGGAAGGCTCTGACACCTGCTGGAGCCAAGCACATGAGTCCTCATACTGGTGCTCACCTGGGGATGAGGCCTGTAATTTGAATAGTATGTCTCAAAGAACATCCCATGAAGCCCTGGGAGACTCTGCTCCTGGTGGCAATTCTATTTTACCTGGCCTTGGCGTTTGACCCTACTTCATTTCTTTCCACTCTCTTCTTACCTTGACCTTTGATTGCGACCAATTTGATCTCTACCATTAGTAGTGTGTACACAAAGGTGTGTGTCTGGTGCTCTTAGGTCCATTTCTCAGATAAAGAAACTGAGTCTTATCTGGAACTAAATGACCTGCCTAGCATCTTACTTCCCTGGAATAGTTATCTCTGGCTTGTAACCAGATGCTTAAACCACAATTCAGTGCTCTTCCTCAGTTCCCATAGTCCCAAACACAATGACTCGACCTTCTAGGCTCAAAGAAAGACAAGCTGCTTCTACAGAGAACCTGACTGTCCTGGTGTACCTGGACTGGATTGAACTGGGCTGGACTAGACTGGACTGGGCTGGGCTGGGCATTTGAAAAAAAAAAAAAAACTGGCTATACCCTAGGGGAGCTCTCATTTCAGCCCCTGTCTTATCTACAACCCAGCTTTTCCCAGACATAGAGCTGGCATGCCAATTGGCAGTGGGAACACAGCAGCCCAGGGAGGACCAGCCATGGGAAATGCCTGGAGGGCTGGTGGTGAAGCTGGGCCCAGAACTTGGAGCTCTGGGGCCTTCTGGATCTTGGTGCTGGCACGGGAGGCTGCCAAGACTGAAATAAGCAGGATGGGGGAGGGTAGGTGGGTGGGCTGGGGGTGGAGTGTGAGAGCAGGCAGGTGGAGTGATGAGGAGAGCCAGAGAACCTGATTACACATCTTTTCCCAAGTAGTCTCACAACCATAAAAATGGGTGGTTCCAGAAGGAGGACCTTGAAAGGGTTGGATTTAAGTCTGGGCGTGAGGCCTGGCCATATGTGCTAGGTTTGGGAAATATGGAAGAAAGGAAGCCTCTTGCTTTGATCTGATGGGAGAAAAGAGCCAGCCCATGCCCACCTCAGGGCCCAGGCATCTGTTCTGGCTTTAGAATGAGTCTCACCCACTAGAAAAAGGAATTCAAGACTTCTCATCACCAGACCCACCTCCTCTTCCTCCTTTACTGACACTTCACATCCTTCCCTGGTCCTCTCCACACACATACACTTTCCTGTTCAGCTCCCTCCTTTGAGATTCCTCTTCTCCAGTTCCTGGTCCAAATGGTCCCTCTTGGCTGCTCAGAACAGGTGGGTAGGAGGGTGTACCAAGGGCAGTTGTTGAATAGAAATCACCCCTGAGGTCAAACCTGCCATGAGCACCTGAGATGGCAGTGAGTGGGGCCCTGAAAGCCCCCCACCTTTATGTGGGGGGGAGGGGTTCTGAAAATGCAAATACCACTAAGTCCAGACCATCAGCTAACACCAAAGGTAAGAGAGAGGTCAGTTGAGGAAGTCTGAAACAGATTCTTTCCTTTGGCTTCATGCCACCTGTCTGAGCCCCATTCTTATCTAGAGAATGGAGATGACGCCATCTAGCATGTACCATGGCATTTGGATTAGCATGAGTTAGTAGATAGCACTAGAAGGTCCGGTGGGAGAAAAAGATGGCTAGAACTTACTGAGTACCTATTTTGTGCCCCCAAAGGCAGTGTCTTATTGCATCCAATCCAAATCTGGGAGACGGCTAGTCTATTTTTTTAAGGCTGGGGAGCCAAAGGCTCTGCCAGGTTAACTTGTTTCTGAGCCATGCCGCTTTGGATTCTGGGTTCATTTTGTTCTGCTCTGCCACCCTGCCTGTCTAGTCTTGCTTCCTTGCTGAATGGGCCTCTTTGGGAGGAGGGGGATTGCGGGTGCCCAAATGGATGACAGAATATGCGGGGGGGGGATGATTTGACAGGGGTGCTAGAGACGGCTGCCGGGGAGGAGGGCAAGGACAGAGGAAATTAGATGATGTAATCTTTCAGGTCCCTTAAGAAAGTCCTGTGATTTTTTTCTGAAAGAGGAAGTATTATTACATAGTTTAGAGGCACTGAAGCAGCCAGGCCTGGTAACTTCAAACACTTTGAAAGAAAGAAAGAAAGCAGCTCCCCAGAATAGCCTTTTGTGGCTGCTGCATGAGGCCAGCAAAAGGCAGAAAGGTCTTTGCCTCATGCCTTGATTTAGAAACCTGTGGGAAATGGTTTCCATCTGCCTGGCTTGTTCCTGGGGCTGAGTTGCAAGGCAGGCCTGAGCTTGACAGTTCCGAGGCTCTCACATCCTAGCTTGAGGGCTAGCTTGCACATCAGTATTCCTCGAGCTGGAAGGGCACCATGTCCCCGGGAGTCTCTGCCCTGCACATGGCTGCCCAAGCTAATTTGTACTGACAGGGAAAAAGTGGGTCACAGGATGGTCCAGCCCCATTTGAGTCTCTCTGATGCCCCCAACAATGGTGGAGGGGTTTCTCTAAATACCAGCTGGAACAAGATTTCTGTCCTCTGGGCAGCTGGACCTATTTGTCTCTAACTTTGCAAAGAAAATCCTGCTACCCAGGCTCCTAGGGTAGAGGAAAGAGGCTTCAGATGAGCAAGCCAGCAAATTGATTCATCTTGGCTGCTGAATCCATCATGGATCAAACTAACGGGTGTTGAAGCCTACTTCTCAGGAGTCTGGAAGCTGGAGCCTGAGAAGAGGTAGGCTGGGGCAAGGAGGTGCTGGGGGAAGGGAAGATGAGGGAGATGTGTGTGGGTAGACTGGGTTGTAAAGTGACAATCCCTGAAGCAAGTACCCAAGCCTCACTGGAGAAGGTGGTGGTGGGGTGGCCCCTGAGTTCTAGTCTCAACCCACTGCTCTGGCTGCCAAGCATGCCAGGGTGGTTGTAAGCATGTCAAGGTAGATGTTTACTACAGCTGCAGCCCAGCCTGGACTCCAAGCCCTGGAAAGGTGGGGGAAGGCCGGAGGGTCTTATTCTCTTCCTCTGGGCCTTGATATTCAGCACTGAGTAGAAACCACAGCACTGGAAACTCACAACCCCTGGAATCCTGTAAACCTGCGAAGCATTATCATAGCCATTTGCCAATAAGCAACCTACAGCTCAGAGAGGTTAAGAAACCTGCGCAAGTCCACACAGCTGGGAGATTCAAATCCAGCATGGACTAATCCTCCCACCTCAAACTCCGAGGACTCATGAGACCTCTTACTAGTGGACCTTTGAAAACAGCCACAGAGAGTACTGGGTTTGAAGCGTGTAGAGGAGGTGCTGTCCCGCGGTAGGGTGCTGAACTGATGGCCTGGGGGGGGGTGTGTGGCTGTTAGAGCCTTAGCCGGCTGACGTGACTGACAGGCAGGACTGCTTTGGCCTAGTGTTCCAGTGTCTGCTTCTTTTGTTAACATTAATGACTGAATTGTTCTCTAAGTCAGCTCTGTGCGCTGCCCTTGAAGCTGAGCTTGTGACTTGGTCCCATGACCAGGTCCTGTCCTCCATCATGCTGTCAATTTCCCAGATCCTCCCAGACAGTGCTCCCAGCCTCACCGGAGAACTGACAGCAGTCTAGACGGCTGCCCGGGTGCCAGCTCCCTCTTTAGGGTCCTAAGCTGGCTCCTCTTTCTTCCTGTGTACCCCGCCACACAGCGAAATGGGGAGCATTTCTGCCTCTAGGGAAATGTGCAGCGTCTAGGCTGTGCCAGAAACGAGGACCCTTTTCGCTGAGCCCATCTAGCTTGTTCTCCGTCCCCCTAGGCCCCCGGTTCTTGCCCCCTCCTCAGGAGCCATCAGCACTAAGGAAAACTTGGGGCGAGGAACTCAGCCACAGTCTCACAGGCTGCATTTTGCTACAAATCGCAAACTTCCCTTACCTCGCAGCAGAAAGCGCCAGAGCGAGGAGGAGCGCCTGGGGACGTGGCCTGGGTGTAAAGCGGTCTGGTGTTTCCCTTCCCCCCTCACAGGAGCTGTCCTCGGTTCTGACATGTTCGTCATCCTCATGCTCTACCTCTGGTTCGCCGTCGGCCTGGCCTGCGCGGGTTTCTGCTGCCACCAGCTGCTGCTGATTCTCCGGGGGCAGACCCGCTACCAGGTTCGAAAGGGGGTGGCCGTGAGAGCCCGGCCCTGGCGCAAGAACTTGCAGGAGGTCTTCGGAAAGAGGTGGCTGCTGGGCTTGCTGGTCCCCATGTTCAATGTCGGGACCGAAAGCGCCAAGCAGCAGGACAAATAGCGGGCAAGCACGCCTGCCATCTCTGTGTCTCAGTTCCTCCAGATCGTAAGACCACAGCACCCCTGTCTCCACCTGTGACACAGCACACCCTCCCCTAGGAAGGGCCTCATATCCACCCCAGGTCTTCCACCCTCAGAGGATTTATAAACGGGTGCATTCTGACATGGAGGGGAAATGGCCACCTGGGTACCACTAGGCTGCCCACGGGGCCAGCCAGGTAGGTAGCCGCTAACCTGTTAGGGTGTTTCTGCTCCACGTTGTTATCTCCTGAGAAGCCCCTCCCCACTCCCTGCCTGGCCCATCCACTCTCACGTCTCAGGTCATCGCCGCTTCTGCAAAAGTCCTTCTCTTCGTGTTGATAGTGGAGACTACATTCTTGTTGTGGGTGGGAGACTCCACAGGCCCTGGAGGCTGGTAAACGGTACAGTTAACAAGCATGAACGGCCGTCCAGTAAGCTTTGCCAACCGCTAGTGAAAATGGGAAGGGGTGGGGTCGCACACTCATCCTCTATAAGGGATCGTCAGCAGCGTGTGTGTATGTCGAGGGGACCACAAGCACTTACTTCAATCAGTGGCCTAGCATTTTTTAATGCTGTTTCCTTCCCAGACTGCCCCAGCTGGCCACCCCAGCCCAGCCAGCCCAGGAGTTAGCTGGACATTTCTTTTCCCTGGAATCCCTCTGTCATTTGGTCTCCAGCCTCAGATTTTTGCTAGCTATTGGGAAGGGAAGAAGGAAAGGGAAAGGGGAGTTACCCATAAGTAAATAGGGGAAGTGTGCTTCTATATAGCCTTATATACCATATATAAGTGTGTGTGTGTGTGTGTGTGTGTGTGTGTGTGTGTGTGTGCAAGGGGGCGGGGGTGAGGAGTGTTGTTATGAGCACAGAGGAAAAGTGAGTATTGGAGGGGAAGGATGGAAGGGCAAATGGGTTGACTCTCTTGTAACCAAAGCCATCTGGTGTTTGAATACTACCCGGAGTATTCAAGCTGACCATTGGCGGTATTTTAACAGGATCCAGGCAGTGATCTGCCAGGAGTACTATGAAAGAGACTTTTGATCTAGTCCTAGATGAACTTAGAGATCCCTTGACAGTCCTGATGTCCTCTTTGCCATTGCTGGGTCCATGGGCAAGGTCTTTAGCGACCCCTGGGAGTTACCTGCTCTCATGGGGCAGAGGGTGGGGTGAGCATGGGAAGACTCTAGAAATCAGAACACCGACTTTCTGCACCCAACCCAGCCAATCTGGAGACTTCCTGATGTTAGCAGTGGCTGAGGGGGGCTAGCCCTGGAGGACGGGGAGGTGTAACAGGGTTAGGGTCAGGTGGGGGCAGTTGTAGGGAGAGAAAAGCCTGAAGATCAAGCTCAGTTCTGAGGGGTTGCTGGGGGTGACAGAATATGAGGGTGCAATCGCCAGTCCATTGCTGCCAATCTGACCAGCTCTAGATGGGGGCACTGCCTTGTATTCTGAGACCCAGAGGACCAGACAGACCCATAGGCATATGAAGGAGGGGAAGCCACATAAAAACTCACTCTGGACTTGGTCCCAAGGCCAATCTAACATCCATACAGGCACTGAGGCTGAAGGCCACACCTGGCCTGCAGTATCCAGTGGGTAGCCACAGCGACCCCAACCATTGCTCCATAAGACCCTGAATTCTTGAACAGAGGCTGGGGTGATTTTATGCAGGCCCTCCTTCGGCGCCCTCCAGAGGACTAATGTAGTAATGGGTTTTCTGATCACTCTGCCTCCAGCATTCATTATTTTGGGGCCTCCCCTTTGTTCATCCTGCCTATGTTTATCAAGCACCAACAGTGGGCTGGGTCTCAGTCACTAGCAATCCAGATGCCGATCTGACAGGTCCACTCTACGACCTTGGCAGTCTTTGAAGCCCGGCCCCTTGGAGGAAAAATGTGGTTGAAGGGAAGCCCAGGCTTCCTCAGTGGAGGAGCCGTGAGAGGTGCCTTCACGAACAATTCCGGCCACCCCTTAGCAGCATGAGGAAACAAGGCGGGGAGGTCTGAACAGTTAGTTCAGGACTTGGAGCTCTCTTGACCCCAGAGTTCAAACTTGAAAGCCAGCCCTGTATTGTCCAGGCTCAGCACCATGGAGCCTGATATCCCAGAAGGGAAAAGGGAGAACTTCAGGTGTCCAGCTCCTTAAACACTGGTCGCTGAGGGGTGGCTGTGGGGAATCTGCCAGGTGTGGTATGTGAGTAGCCTCTGTGCCCATGGCCCTCTGTTGTTAATGAAGACTATCAATAAAATATGTGGTTTTCAACTGTATTTGACTCGACTGTCTGGTTGGTGGCAGAACTACAGGAACGGCATGTGCTGATGCTGATTTACAATGATTAAGAATACTTCTGGGGGTGCCGGGAGGTGGTGGCACACGCCTTTAATCCCAGCACTCGGAAGGCAGAGCCAGATGGATCTCTGTGAGTTCAAGGCCAGCCTGGTCTACAGAGTGAGATCCAGGACAGACACCAAAACTACACAGAGAAACCCTGTGTCGGAAAGAAAAAAAAAAAAAAAAAAAAACTTCTGGGAGCTGGAGAGATGCTCAGTGGTTAAGAGCACTGGCTTCTCTTCCAGAAGACCCGAGTTCAATTCCCAGCACACATGGCAGCTCACAATTGTCTGTAACTCCAGTTCCAAGGGATCTGACACCTTCACACCAATGAACATAAAATAATTTTTAAAAATAAACAAAAAAAAAAACTTCTGTTCCAGTGAGTAAGTAACTATAGCAAGATTTCCTGAGTAATGCACTTCTGGTACCCCTGTTCCTCCCTAGAGACCCCAGATTCAGTGAACAATCAGGCACTAATCCAGGACTCTGCTTCAACCCCCTCTCACACTCTACACATGCCTATGTCTGTTGTGACTGGTCAGGGCCATGCAGAGTGGTGGTAGTATGACTCTCAGCCTTGGTGAGTAGTAGGTATATGGCTCTGGGGTCTGTGAACCACAGAGACCATGAATGAAAGATCTCATCTAAGTGCTTTCCTCTCCCCCTCCTCCTTGGTACAGAGGGGTGGGTAGGGAAGAGGATGGGAGGCCATCTGCTTCTTCATCCCAGCCAGCAGGCTAACTCGAGGACAAGCCAGGGCCTCCTGATCCCTCAGGCTGCCAGCACTGGGGGCAGTCAGGAGGGGTACAATCCTCTGAAGCATCCTAAAGACACACAGGACAAATGGGACAAATGCTGACTCTGTGTCACCCACCAAAGCCCAGACCAACACAACAACCAGCAGGCCAAACCCTGATAGACCAGGCAGCCCACTGTCAGCATGTTCTAGACACGTCATGGCCTGTCCATCCCATAGGCCAACACCACACCTGCCCTTTTCAGCCCAGTACCCTTGATGCCCAGCAGGCATACTGCAGGTTCAAGAAACTCTGATGCTGTGGCTTTTTTTTTTACCCTCTGGGAGAGGCTCCTGGGAGTGCTCAGAGAGGCAGAGAGTGTAATGTCCAGGTGTCAGGATAGGGTAAGGTTTCCATTTGTGCAGGCCTGGGTAGATGGGTGAGATGTGTGCAGCTTGAGAGGGAGAAGGGAATTCTAGGTAGGAGCGGCGTGCCTGGAGCCTTAGAGCGCAGGGGCCATCACAGTGTCAGGGAATGAAATCCGAGGGCTGTTAGGTGAGCGGGGAAGACTTTCAACGCCAAGCTGGGGTATCTAGTGAGTTTGAGGGACAATAGGGAGCCACTGACATTCTGGAATGGCAGCATCAGCACCGGACTGCAAAGAAGAAAAAAGTAGCGTCTTGGAGGATAGAGGAAGAGGGAGAAATGAAGTGACCTGACAATCTGGGTGGAGGCAGGGTTGTGGGCTAGGAGAGAGGAGCCATGGGTCAGACACTTCCCAAACACATGGTGTGACTAGAGGGGGCCACAGAGAGGGGACCCAGGACAGCCTGCAGCTTAAGATAGAGTGAATCGGGTGACTTCAAGGGACACTGGGATAGGGAGGTCAGGATGCTGAGGATCTGGGCCACAGAAGCACTTACCTTTATCATTGGCCTAGCAGCAATTGATAATGTCATAGTCAACTGCCACCCTGCCACCTTGGTGGAAGAAGGAATTTGGAGGGACATCTGCAGGCCAGACTTTGCAGCAGGACTCTTGACCCCCAAAGCTAGTAAAGGCTATGTGCCTATTTCAGAAAGAAGCCATGGGTACTCTGGCTTGACATTCAGTACTAGAGGGAGACACCTGCCCCTTTCCCCCCAGTGCCTAAGTATCCCCCTCCAGACAGTGTATGCACTCTGTTTTGACCCATGTCCTGGTCAAGCAAGGTATAAGCACCCCACTCTTAGGTCCAGGAGCATAAAAAAAAAACTCTGGGAAGAGAGCAAACTCATGGAACTTTGAACTTACGGACCCTCTGCTTCAACAAGCTGGCCCTTAGCTCCCAAGGAACTGAAACTCTTTCTCCAGGGCCTCCATGGTCCTCCACATTGTCTGTGCATTTGCCTGACCCAAAGGGCCCTGGCTTCTATTTGTGCCTGGGTCCTCCATGTGGTCCTGCTCTGTCTCCAGGTATCCTCACAGGGATACTTTCAATGTGCCCTCCATGTGGGTAAAAAAAAAAAAAATAGGGCTGGAGAGCTGACTCAGTGATTAAGTGCACATACTGCTCTTCCAGAGGACCTGAGTTCAAGTCCCAGCACCCACATCAGGTGGCTCACAATCACCTGTAACTCCAGCTCCATGAGATCCCAATACCTCTGGCCTCTTCTAGAACCTGTATTCATGTGCACAGATACACTGAGACACACTGACACACATATACCAACACACTCACGCAATTAAAAGATAATTTAAAAAAAAATTTAGGGGCTGGAGAGATGACTCAGAGGTTAAGAGCACTGGCTGCTCTTCCAGAGGTCCTGAGTTCAATTCCCAGCACCCACATGGTGGCTCACAACCACCTGTAATGAGATCTGGTGCCCCCTTCTGGCCTGCAGGCATACATGCAGGCAGAACACTGTCTATATAATAAATAAATCTTAAAAAAAAAAAAAAATTAAAGAAGGATGTGCAGGAACTAAGGACCCAACTGCTTTAGTGAGGAGGCGGAGCCTAGATCTCCCCTGCGGCCCCGTGAGCCTGCTGTGTGGCGCGGGAGGTGCCTGGAAACAGCTCCTCAGCCCCCACCCTCCATCCTCCCATTGCACACCGTGCCTGCCGGCCCAGCTACTCCACTCATTCTTCAAGCATTCACTGACTCTGACTCTGTGCCAGGCACGATGCCAAGCACCAGAAAAGCAAAGATGAATGAGGCCTCAGGGAGCTCACGGGGAAGAAGACAAATTGCAGACGGTTGTGATTCAGCAGGAGGAGCCGGCTGACGGGAGGACAAGGCGCTACGGGAACCTGCAGGACTGCACAGCACAGCACCCCCTCAAACGTGGGTGGGCTGGAAGGCTTCCCAGAGGAGGCAACATGGAGGAGATCAGGCAGGATGCATAGGAGCACACCAGGCAGGCAAAGCCGGGCTTGGGGGTGGGAAGGGAGGAAGGGTGTGCATCGATCAACAGAGAGGCTTCTGTGACTTCTGGGAATTGCAAGTCAGGGTTTGAAAGTGATGAGGTGCGGGGATGTGTCCGCCAGCCACAGTTAGGGATCCCCATGCTCCCCAACAACCCTGCCTCATCTCTTTGATAATTTTATGAAACCACGCCTCACCTCAGCTCCTGCTGTCCTTTGGGTGAGGAAAGTGCCAGTGGATGTCTGAGTGGTCTCTGCATCGGAGACCATTTCTGAGGGAATCTGCCCAAGGCTGCTGATGAATTTGCTGGGAACATAAATAATCTCTTGACTCCCTGTGCCAGATGAGGGGCTCATGGGAGCTCCTCACCACCTCTGCCTTCCTGAAGAGCTTCAGCAAGCAGAGCGGAAGGAAGCCTTCCTACCCGATGACTTACGGGAAGACCATGAAATGCAGGGGCTGACCCTTCCTTGTCCCCTTTATCTTGCCTGGCAAGACAGTCCCTTGTGGCTGTCTACGCTCAATGACCCGGTAGCCCCTCACAGTTCTTCCTTTAGTCCAGATATCTTTAGCCTAGATATCTCCCACCCTGTCTACATCTTGTTCCTCGAAAGGGCTTCGCCTCACCGGAACCAGACTAGTCTGGAACCATCTGCCTGAAGTCCCATGGTTCTCCGCTGCTGTGATCGCCTCCTCCTGTGGGTTATATAATGCCTGCACCACACACCTTCCGGGGGCAGGGGTGGAGAGGGTGGGGTCTTTTGCCCAACTCCATTCCATGCTGATATATTCTTTTTTCTTTTTCTTTTTCTTTTTCTTCTTTTTGGAGCTGAGGATCGAACCCAGGGCCTTGTGCTTGCTAGGCAAGCGCCCTGCCACTGAGCTAAATCCCCAACCCCTGATATATTCTTAATAGGATTAATAATGACTAGCATTGACCGGGCATTCCCCATCTGCCTGGCCCTTGTTCTTCATATACTTTGCCTGTATTATCGTTTATTCTCTAGAGCAACCTTGTGAATAGTCAGCTCTGTTATAACTCTATTTTCCAAGTTTGGAGGGGGGGGCGCTCAGAGAAAGTTACAAATTTGCCCAAAGCCTCGCAGATAGTAAGTGGCACCGCCTAGCTTCATAGCCATGTAGCCTGCTCTGGTGTCTAGCCTTTCTCTCCAGGCACCAGCCTCTGCATTGTGAATTATTGTAAACATTCAACAAATTCCCTGCTGAAAAGAACAAGGAGTCAAACTTTCCCTTGATAATTCTTGGGTTCATTCCTTTATTGTATGCACTGAGCAGCTAGAATGTAACAGGAATTAGTGGTACAACCTCTGCCTGGAAGGGATGCTCATGATGCCTAGTGAAAGTTGGTGTGCCCGGCCTCCCCAACGTGGGGATAGTGACCACTTTACAACTTTCCGGGTTCTGGGGTGAAGCTTCTCTAGGGAAAAATCTGAGGTCCTTCTGGCTGCACCCCTACAGAGACCCCCCTGAGCCGGGCGGTGGTGCAGCAAGCCTTTAATCCCAGCACTCGGGAGGCAGAGGCAGGCAGATCTCTGTGAGTTCGAGGCCAGCCTGGGCTACCAAGTGAGTTCCAAGAAAGGAGCCAAGCTACACAGAGAAACCCTGTCTCGAAAAACAAAACAAAACAAAAAACAGAGACCACCCCTACAGAGACCAAACGCGGTCAAAGGACCCTCATTACCCAGCTTCTGGAGATGCAGTAGAGGAAGTATGGGCGCGGGGAGTGGGGTGGAGGTGGGGGTCAGAGGCAGTAGGCTGCGAGAGAAGACCTCTCCACACAAGCTTGTCTACAATGCTGGGAAAAAGACGTCCCACGGAACCTTGGCTGGCTGCTGGCGTGGCTCACAAGCTAAATCCCCCAGGCTGAGGCCAGCAAAGATGCGAAGCCCTGCAAGGAGGGGGCCCGGCACTACCCTAAACCGGAACCCCAGCGAAGCAGGGAGAAGCTGGACTCAGCACTAAGAGGCCTTCAGGACAAAAGGCAGACCCACGTGCAGACTCTTACGCCCTTCCCCGTCCCTGAAAGCCTCCTCTCTGGCTTGCTTATGACGCCTTTACTCCTCACCATTAGTATCTCCCCGCCAAATATTTTCGAATTCCAGGCGGCGTTTGCCTCTAAACCTCTTGAAATGAGACGCCTCCTTAGGTAGAGAGCCAGCGGGCAGGCGAGCCCATGGCTGGGGAAGGTTTGAACTGGCATGGGAGGGTGGAATCCCAGGGGTGCACAGGGAAGGAGGCCCTCCCAACAGGAGCTGTGGGAGGGACGCTGCTTAAGGACATCTCCAAGATCTGCGGCAGGAAGAAGAGCAGCAAGACATCTGGGCAGGGAGCAAGGGCAGAATTGAGCAGTGGCCTCACAGGTCCCCAGCCAAGGAGTTCACCCCCATCCCCAAAGATCACTACATCGAGTACCTGGTGATAATGAGTCACTGGGATGAACCCTAAAGAGACAAGCATGATGACGCACTTCGCCACAGACTGCTGCCCCACACCCCTGCCTGTTGGGTCCCGAGAGATCTGTGAGTTTATAACCCCCAAAGGTCAAGCTTCAGGGACGCTGAGTTCTAATCCTATCTGTGGCATGGATATGCTGTATGGCCCCGGGCCACTCTGTCCAGTCGCAAACCTTCCACCTAGCATGTCGTGCTGTGGACAGTGGTAGACAGCAGGAGTCGAACCTAAGAGGAGAAGCCGTGGGGTGTATATAGTTTGAGAGCTGGAAAGACAGAAGATGAAGTAACCTAAATTCGACTTTGATGGATAGGCGCTGCAGAAGTCGCATGAGCCAGGGGAAGCTGTTCTTGCGTTTAGTCCAAGACTGTAGAGATTGCTCACAGTGTCCAGGTACAGCAGAGCATGACGATGGAAAGGGAAGGCCAGCCCAGGGCGGCGAGGCCCATCTACGGAGCCCGCCGAGGCTGAGAAATCCCTCGCCTGAGCAGCCTAATTAATCCACAACAGCAGGGGAGAGAGTGCGGCGGCTCTTAGAGAAAGGAGTTAATTAGCAACGCGTTCGGGGGAGACAATTAAATTACAGCAGACAACAGTACGCTTGGAGGACCCCGGAGCCCCCTATGCCGGTCGCCCAGACCACGCGTGGGGGTGGCCTTTCCACCTAAGCCACCAGCGGCGCACGGCGGGTGGGCGGGCGGGCGAGCGCTGCAGTGCTCGGGTCTGCCGGAAGGGGGCGCCGCCGCCCGCCGCACCTGAGGCCACCCCCTGCAGGGACCATCAGCGTGAGACCTACCCCGGGAACCAGAGAGCCTGCCGGTGTTTACCTCGCCAAGTCACAAAGGGCTTTAGCCCGGAAAGGGAGTGCTCTGGGGTCTAAACTCATGCTACCAATCATGGGTAGCATCTCTGCATGGGTCAGGGGGCAGACAGCCTGTCCGGGAGGGCGGGGACCCGGCAGCTTGGTCTGCACAGGGGCTGTGCTTCCGCAGGTTCCCGGGAGCTGGCACCTGGCCTCAGCCCTCGCTCTTCAGCCGGTAGGTAGCCTCCCTCGCTCACCGCCACCCGGTGGCTTTGTTACAATAGAGACCTTTCTTGCTCTCGCCTAGCCCCAGGGCTGGTGAGTCCTTGGCTTAGGGAAGTTCACCCAATCATGACCACAGCGCTGTGCAGGGCGATTAATTAATTCACCTTGTTCTGAAGAAGAAAGCCCGGCTCAGAGAGGCTGAGGAAGTGGCCCAGAAACACACAGTGAGTGGAGGAGGTTGACGTCCACATTCCAATGGCCTCCGAGCCCCTCCCCAGCCTCTAGCCTGATCTTAGCCCAGACCACTAATGCAGAGCTTCACATAGGTGCTAATTAAATGAGGACTCCAGGATGGATGGCAGATGTGTTTCCTGTTTGCCAGAGTATTGAGAGAGATGTGGGAATCGCATGAGATGGTATGTGTGTAAATTCCCCGGCAGTGCACTGGGGCCAGCAGAAGGCGGTGTCCCTGACCCTTGACAGTTCTGGGAATCCCTGGGGAACCTTGTTTAAAACGCGGCAGGGCCTCGCCACTCTGCATTTCTCACAAACGGCTTCTGCTCAGTTTCCACCTCCCACCTGGTCTGCACATTCACAGTCACCCCAGGAGTTTCAGAAGTTACTGAAGGGTGTGGATGAAGGGGGAGGTCCTCCCTCCCAGAGAGTCTGCTCAAACTGGTCTGGGTGTGACCTGGCATGGATTTTTTTTTTTTTTTTTAAACGAGGTCCCAGAAGGCTATTGCTCAGCAGCCAAGCCTAGAGCTCTCCGTGGGTGTATGTGAGAGTGAAGGTGTGAACAGAAGGGGCTTATCACAGGTGTGAAGGACAAACTGGACGTGGAGGCTGAGTCACCAGAGAGGTGGGGCCCGCTGTGAGAGGAAGCGACCTGGCTAAGATGGGGCTGACAGCCATGGTCCTGACCCTTTGCTCCCACCCAGCCTGGATGGGGTGAGGCCCTCGACAGGCTGGGGAGCCGCAGAGCCGTTTGGCAGGTATTCCCCAGGATGTGCCCTAAGAAGGCTTGTTGTATTCTGGGTGTCTGGGCCGGCTGCCAGAGGCAGGCTGGGAGCTGGCCGATATGCGGACTGACTGTAAGTACAGAGCAGAAGGCTGGTCTTGGACTGAGGCCAGCTCAGCCAGCCCGGCCCTCGGCTTATTAATCCGCACAGTTTACCTGCGGTGATCACTTAGTGATCAGTGCTATTGAGCACTCACCACGGGGGGTCACAGTGAACTCCTTTACATTAAGGCCCAACAATCTTTTAATGTTGATAGGAGCAACCCAACTAACGAGGAAACAGGCCCATCGGGGTGATACCACTAGTTAGAGTCCTACAGACCGGGCGGAGGCCTGACACCACATTCCCTCCCCCATGAGGCCTCCGTTTCTGTTCCTGCTCTCTCCTTGACTAAAACACTACTCCAGGCAGTCAGGGTGACACACAACTGTAGTCCAACTCTCAGGAGGCTGAGGCAGGAGGATTGGAGAGAGCTCGAGGCCAGCATGGGCTATAGAGAGAAACCCTGTCTCAAAAAAATCAGGATTAGGGCCACTGAGTTGCTCTTTATGTAAAGGCACAAGCTGCCAAGCCCAGGGAGCTGAGTTTGATCTCCTGGACCCACCTGGTGGAAGAAGAGAAGCAACTCCTAAAAGTTGTTCCCCAGCCTCCACACATTTGCTGTGGCATGCAGGTATGCACACACACACACACACACACACACACACACACACACACACACACATGCACATAAGAAAAAAACAATTTTTTTTTTTTTTTTTGGTTTTTCGAGTCAGGGTTTCTATGTGTAGTTCTGG
The DNA here is from genome assembly GCF_004664715.2 of Peromyscus leucopus. NCBI lineage: Eukaryota > Metazoa > Chordata > Mammalia > Rodentia > Cricetidae > Peromyscus > Peromyscus leucopus. The sequence goes on along the minus strand of NC_051075.1, from coordinate 54,966,486 downwards.
TGCCTGTCCTGGAGCTTGCTCTGTAGACCAGGCTGGCCTCGAACTCACAGAGATCCACCTGTCTCTGCCTCTTGAGTGCTGGGATTAAAGGCATGCGCCACCACCGCCCAGCTAAAAATGTGAGTGTTTGTTGCTGCTGGAACCAGCAAGCCAGGATGTGTGGGTGCCTTTGCTGGCAGCTGCCGAGGCCGGATGACAGACGACAGGCACTGCTGTTAGGTAACAGGAGAGCAGAGAGTCACCCAGCAGGATAGTCTACCTGAGAACTCTCCCAGTGTACCGGCATGGCGTGAGGGTGGGGCATTATCAACCAACCAATAGGTTGCACCTGTTACAGTACTTCCCTTTGCTCTCAATTTAGCAGGGAGCTGAGGACTCTGGCCTTCCTCACAGGGTGTGACCCCAAGGTTATCAAAGTGCTGATCTTTGAAATAAAAGAGCCAGGCAAGTAGGAGGTCTCAGCTCTCCAGGCTTTACGCACCAACTGTGTGTGTGTCTAAGGCCTACTGAGAAGAGACACATCAAAGGTGTCATCGTCGTCCCCCCCCCCCGTGCCCCCCTCTGCTTTAGTCATCATCCTGGAACGGTTTTATTGTCAACTTGACATATCAATTGTCACCTGGGAAGAGCAAACCTCAACTGAAGAACTACCTCCATCAGCGTGGCCCGTGGTCATGAACGTGAGAAATTAACGTATGGGAGAGATTAATGGAGGAGGGCACGGCCCATTGGGGGTGGTGCCACCCTCGGGCAGGCGGGCCTGGGCTGTAGGGAAAGGCGGCTGAGAAAGGCGTAGGGGCATTCCTCCGTGGTTTCTATTTTAGTTCCATCCTGAGTTCCTGCCCTGACTTCCCTCAATGATGGATTGAGACCTGGAAGTGGAAGCCTTGTAAACCTGCTCCTCTTCTAAGTCGCTTTTGGTCACGGTGTTCATCACACCAACAGAAAGCAAACTAGAACTATATCCTTTTACAGCATACAGCCAGGTCAGGACCTGGACACAAACCATAGTGACCATTTACGGAATCTGTTGCCCTGAAATAACAATGGCATTGCTTTGGTCAGGTAAGGTAGAGGAAGCATTAAAACCTCCAGAAGTGAAAATGGCCAAGATCTGAGAATACACTGTGTGTGTGTGCACGCGTTTTTGTTTTATTTGGGGTCTCGGGGGGGTGGGGGGGTTGCTGATGTTGAGACAGGGTTGAATGTAGCCCGGGTTGGCCTTGAACTCCTGATCCTCTTGCCTCCACCTCCTAAGTACCAGGACCACAGGCACACAGCACCACTCCCGGTACTAAGTCAGAACTTTTACCACAGCCAAGCTTTCCCAGGGCCAGAGGGGCTTCCCAGTGGAGAACACTTCAGTACTTGAGTCAAACCCCCCAGGGCCTTTCAAATGCTAGGCAAGTACTCTGTCACAGAGCTGCATCCCCAGCCCTACAGAACACGAGTCTTTGAGAGGAGCAGATGAACACCCGGAGGGCGAGGACCACATCTGAAGATACTTAAGGTTCCTCAAAGTGGAATCTCCTTGGGGCTGACCTGTGCCGTCTGGTGCCTGCCTTCCTGACCCAATGCAGCTGAGACCTCTTTTCTTTTGAATGAAAACAGCAGCAGCAATAAAAAGAAGCGAGGCCGAGTCGGGTCCCACTCATCCCAATCCTCCTGTAGCCGGCAGGTCAAGGAGGCCCATCCTGGCTACAAGCAGAATCGGCATCACCACTGTGACCGGACTGGGCTCATCAGCAATGTTAGTAACGTGGGCTTCACCACATAGCTAAAGCCTGTAAAATGCTGCAGGAAAGAATCACAAACCAGTACAAGGTCCGCATGCTTCTACCTACACCTTGGCTTGATGAGCATCTATTGGGAAAGCCTTGAAGGAGGCTTCCGCCTCGGCTTACCTTGACCTAGCTGCCTGCCAAAGTGCAGGGACAATTGCTTGGGCCAGGCCTCTGCTGCGTCGTCAGGCTGGGTACCCACGGCTCTTGGTTGGTTGGTTGTCGTGTCCGCTGCCCTTCCAGTTTGCTTGGGGGGATATTTGTGTGCATTCCCTCAACAGAGAGAGGCCCAGAGGCCTGCTTAAAACCGAGGGCAGCGGGAGGAGACATGCAGAGTGAAGCACTCCCACGAGACCCCAAGGCCTGATAGCCAGGCTTCCCTGCATGTCAAAGGTGGCATGAGACTGCCTTATGTTTGCGTATGCCTTCTTCCTACTTCTTCCCCTAACTTTGAGGTAAACAAGCCCAGGGAATCTTACCTCAAAATATGACACCCTAGGGGCTCAAGAGATGGGTCAGAGCGCTCGCTCGACAAGCATGAGAACCGAAGTTTGACCCCTAAGCCCTCCGGTAAAAAGTCAGGCGTGACTGCTGGTGCCTGTAACCCCAGCCCTGGAGAAACAATCACGGGCAGAGCTTAGGAGCTTGCTCGCCAGCGGGCCTAGCCAAACTGGCGAGACTCTTTTTCTGTGAGAGAGCCTGTATTAAGGCAACAAGATCGAGAGCAACAGAGGAAGACTCCTAGTGTCCTCTTGCTCCAGCTTGCACACACACACACACACACACACAAAGAACGAGGCACCCTTGGATGCTGACTAAAGACTCTTAGCTGACAGCAGACACTGGAAGAAGCTTTGTTCCGTTATCCCTTTATCTGATGAAAGCCCAGACTGTCCCTTTCCAAGGAGTTAGTGAGTTCATATTCTAGAAAGGGAGGCTGAGGAACAGCACATTTTGTCAGAAGCTACATTCTCCTTAGACACTATGACCCTTGGACTTGCCTGCATCCCCCCCCATCCCCCACCCCCCTCACCCCACCCCACCCCCACCCCGCTCCATGCCCTTTGCAGAAGGACGGAGAAGCCTGCACCTGGCTGGGTTACCTACTCAGCCAGTGCTCTTCTGAGATTCTCCATTCATACATGGATTGCCCTTTCTCCTCACAGTCTGCTCTCAGTTCATTCCAATGAACCTTCAGAGGTCAACGGAAAGCTCTCCTCTGGCCCCTCCAGGGTCAATTTATTCATTTTAGGAGAAGTGAATGGAGATGGTTGCTTTCATACAGCTCTCTGTGAAGACATGGCTTATTATTGGGTGCTGTGGGGGTCTAGCCCCTCAATAGTCCCCTCTCAGGGTCTGGGAAGAATCTACAACCAGCTGAAAATTTAATCTTTGATGAAAAGAAATGAATCTATGTACATGAAACTTCTTGGTCCATATACTTCATTATTCTGTATCAGTTCTCTGTCTACATATCTTCTACTCTGCTTTCATGCCTAGCTCCTTTCTTGCCTGATTTCTCTCTACATTGATTTTCTGTCCCCTCTAAGTTCTATCTTAATTCTCTCATCTTAGTTCCGCCCCATCTAGGTTCTCATCCATCTAGTTCTTTCTCATATCAGCTCCTCTCCCATCTCCTTCTCTCTCATCTTGTTCTTCCTCATCTGGCTCTTCCTCATCTTCCATCTTGTTCCTCTAGTACTCTTCTAGTCCTTCAATCTAGTTCTTCCCCATCTCAGTCTGTTCCTCTCCAGTTCTTACCCATCTAGTTCTTCCATTCTCTTTTCTCTTCTCCATCTCATCCTCAAGTCCTCTCCCTCAAATCCTCCTCCAAGTCTCCTTATACCTCTCCTTATCCCTCTCAGTTCTCTCAAGTCTCTGAGGTATTCAGTTATAAACCCAAGCAATAGCAATCCTCTGGCTGAGCAAGGTCACCAGGCTTGAATTTTTGCAGGGTCCTAAAGGCAGACAAGAGTTTTCCTCAGAGAGTGACTATCAGGTTTTCTTTAACAGCCAAAAAAGGGAGTGGTAAAGGAGGAGGTCCACTGAGAGCTAATGATCAGTTAGTATATCAAAAAAGGAATTTATGTGCTCAGTCTACATTCCTACAAGTGGTTAGGTAAGAAGTTAGGAGTCCATAATGTTAGTAAGGCTGTATAAGAAAGGAGGGTCTCAGCCGGGCAGTGGTGGTGCACGTCTTTAACCCTAGCACTCGGCAGGCAGAGCCAGGCAGATCTCTGTGAGTTCGAGGCCAGCCTGGGCTACAGAGTAAGTTCCAGAGAAAAGGAGCAAAGCTACACAGAGAAACCCTGTCTCGAAAAACAAAAACAGAAAGGAAGGAAGGAAGGAAGGAAGGAAGGAAGGAAGGAAGGAAGGAAGGAAGGAAGGAAGGAAGGAAGGTGGGTCTCACCTAAAATTACACAAGAAATAAAGCTATCTACTTGACCTAGGAGACAGGTGTTGTTTCCATAACTTCTTAGTTCAGGAGATCATTTGGCCTTGGATGCTTGATAGGTATTTTAGATAAATACACTGTTAGGAGTTCTTGGAAGCACACAAGAAAATCATCTTAGGAACTGGCTAATATATATACACAAAAGCTAAAATACCACCAAGACTTCTTAAGCCATGGCTTGACCTTCGGAAAAGTCCTTGACCTTTCCAAATAGTAACTTTTGTGATAGTAACTGGGTTCCATTACATTTTCCTGCGGCTTGCAGCAGCTTACCATCAGTAGGTCAGAGCAGATCTCCATTTTTCAGAGCTTCTGATTTCTTACTACTACCCCCAAATGAAGAGTGCCAGGCCCTCCCATGGGCTTACCCAGTGGGCAAAGCTTGAGGACTATTCCCAGAGAACAGAGGCCACAGTTCTGCTGTTACAAGGGCCTTTATCAGGAGGAAGGAGTATTCTTCCAAGGCCACTGCAGTTCTTGAGATAAAAACTCTATAGGAAAATTAAAAGCATCTATTTTTACTCTGAGATTCTTAGCCACTCCTGAAAACCTTGCAGAGAACACAAGCATTCATCCTGACCAAGGCCCTCAGAAGAGCCAGCCTCAAAATCCCACTTTCGGTTTTTTTGGTTGTTTTTTTTTTTTTTTTATTCCCCCTCGTTTCCTATCAGCTTCCACCCACTCGCTGTGTTCATTTGGTATGCCATGGGCTTTTCTCACTTTCTTGCTCATCTCCAGCTGCTGAAATTTGGGGCAGGAATCATGCAGACTTTTTTCAAGCAATTCTCTAATGTCTTACATAACCAACCCTCAGAAATACAGGGAAGCCACGTGTTCTAAGAATGAAGAGGGATTCTTAGAGAAGAAGCCAAAGCGGTCACGTGTGGACCCATGGAATGCGTCCTTCCAGGAAGCCGGGCAGAATAACCATCCTGGGTTGCGACTTGCTCTTTTGGGGTTAACTCTAACTAGACATTTTGGCAGTAGGGTCTTTAATTACCCGCAAGCGAGTGACAGCCTCTCTGAGGCTGAATTCCATTAGAGGGTCTGCATACAGGAAGACTGCCTTACTCGGCGATTTTAAGACTTAAGATAACATCCTTCCACGCTGTGATCTCAGGGTGCCCCCATCCTGTTCTCAGCTGAAGTGCCAGAGATAAAAGCTGCCAGGGCCAGGACACACAGGTGCTTCTTTCTCAGCTATTCGGACTGTGCTGTGCCACGGAGACACAGACTTCTCATCTCACATCTCTTTCCCAGCAGACAAAAGGAAGGCCGGGACCGGAGGACAGACCTCACAGAGCACCAGAGCATCTGTATAACCCTGACTACTGACGGTGAAAATGTTCACTCGGCCCACAGCTCCTGCTAACACATGGAGAAACATCACCCCTGCTTGCTTGTGGGGAGAGACGTCGGAAAGGAAATAAAAAGCCGACTGACACCACTCTAAAACGATTTTTTTTTTAAAGTCACACCTTTCATCTCAGATGAAAGGACTGTTTTCAGAAAACTGACCAGCAAAGAACATGATGTCATTTGATCCTCGGATGCCCTTATTTTTAGTTAATAGAATCTGATGGAGGCTGGGGAGATGGCTCAGCGGGGAAGAGTGCTTGCTGCACAAGCTTGAGGACCCGAGTTCGAATCCCCAGCACTCGTGTGGTCCCGTGCATCTGTCCCCAGCACCAGGGGTGTTAGACGCTGGGTTACTGAGACCAGCTGGCCACCCGTCTAACCCAAAACCACGGAGCTCCAGGTTCAATGAGTGGCCCCTGTCTCAAGGGGATAAGGCAGAGCATGGCAGAGGGAAGGGCACCTGAGCACACATCTGCACACACGTGTACATGCATGCATAGACCACATACGCACAGACAATTCCTTTTTTGAAGACGAGGGAAGTAGCTCAGTGTGGTAGAGTGCTTGTCTAATATGCAAGGCCCCGGGTTCAATCTTCATTCAGCACTCAAATAAATAAATAAATGTCTTACGTGGCAAACTGAGGCAAGAGGGCCACAAGTTCAACATCAGTCTGGGCTAGATAGCAAGACATTGCCTCAAGAAAGAAAGAAAGAAAAAAAAAATCTGAATGCAGGTGTTTTGTTGTTGTTGAGACAGGGTCTTGCTTGTAGCCCTGGCTGTCCTAGAACTCTGTTTACCAGGCCGGTGCCAAATTCACAAAGATCCACTTGCCTCTGCCTCCTGAGTGCTGGGGTTAAAGGCGTGCGCCACCACATCTGGCTGAAGGCAGTTTTTACATGGGCATGAGTGAATATGCAGGCTGCAATCAGGTACTTATGAGAAGGCTGACGACATGCTTCTCCAGAGTCACATTCCAGAGGTAAGATCCGACCGGACGCTGACATAAGGTCGCCTTACTGGAGCACAGGCGATCCATTTTCTAAGCTCCTCAAGTGAGTCCTTTCTAGTCTGTTGATTTTACTTATGGCTCATCTAATGCAGCTACAGGTCTTTTCTAAAAAGCAACTTTTAAAATTGCATTTCATGCATTCGTGTGTATTTGGGATGGGGGTGTGTGCACGCCATGGTGTACATGTGGAGGTCTGAAAACAACTTCCAGGGGCCAGCTCTCTCCTTCTACCGTACAGGGCTTGGTGGTCAACCCAGGCCTCCAGCAAGTACCTTTACTCACTGAGCAGTCCTGCTGACCCACAGCTACAGATCGCATAAAAGGTAATGCTGGGAAGAACCTCAGAGCTAATCAGTGCTTTCTCAGTCAGCTCAGAGGCTACGTGACCTAACCAAAGTCACCAGGAACAGTGGGTTGGGCAGGGACGGGGCTTTTTCACCCGGTGGTAGAGCAGTGGCCTGCCATGCCTGAGGCTCTAGGTTCAATCTCCAGCGACATGGAACGAAAATGAGACAGAAATGATAAACAAAAGCCAGTCTTTGGTGTCTTTGGCACCAGGCTGTGAACTGTGGTGGAAGCGTCCAAGATGTGGCTTAAACAGGATGTTCTCTCAAACAGGCAGGTTCTAGATGCCTGGATGCTTCCTCCCACAGGAGCTGTGTGGTGGGGTGGATGAGGAGACACAAGTCAAGGAACAGGGCTCTCCCATGCCTCACAGAATCTGTTTTCTGTGCTCTCTTACTTTTCTGGACGCCGCTTCTGGAGAAGGTGGTCTCTATTTCAGAAGGGCCTTTTTGAGTTATCTTTACCCATTTTTAATTCATTTTAGTGGCCTTACAACCATATTTCAAAGTCACTCAGATCACTGTGTGGATCAGAAATAGATCTACAGGACTTCATACTGCCAACCCTATAGATCTTTTCATGAGAGTAAGCTTGCTACACTCCCAGGATCAAACATGCAGGAAGAGTTCTTGGCTGGACTGGGATGCAGGGAAGACGTCTCCCTGGAGGGAGCACAGAGTGAGGACCCCTCTGCTGTAGAAAGAGCTTTAGATTATGTGGCTTTACTTCACCACAGTGTACAGCTGTAGCCACTGCCTCTGTGGTGTGTGAGGAGGAGCAGGCACTGGACAGTCCTCTCACTCTCCCCTCCAAGCACGGCAGACTGCTCAGGCTGCCTGTGCATAGCACCGAAGTCTGGACAGACTCCAGTACTCAGCATCCAATTCCATATCCCAGATGACACAAAACGATGTTTGAAACCTCACGCAATCCACACTTACTCTGGATTTCCTTCAGGGTTTTTGTGAAGGGGTGGCTGGGTGGAGCCCAGGGCCTTACACACTAGGCGAGCACTCTACCAAGGGCTCAGTGCCCAGTCCTTAGAAGTTTTATGCAGTCGCAAAGCAAATAGTTTTCAAGTAAGTGACTTTTATTTTTTTTCCCCCGCTGACATTTCACAGTCAATTTCTACATAACTTCACACTTTCTTAAAAGAATTCACATTTGGTAAATAGTCTCTACCCTAAGAGGTTGTGGCTGAAAAAAAACCCACTTAAGTACATGTGCAAGAGTAACGTGTGTGCTGAAGGAATCACACTAGAGAAGAAGTCAGACAATACTATAATCGATAAAACAGCGTAGTAAATTACAAACGTTAAATTCTATAACCAATTCAATCAGGAACCTTTCTAAAGGTGTTCCGATGTTGCCAATCCAACCTGACAAAGGGTCTCCTATGGGCTGGACTGAGCTACACTTCTCACAGCCCTGCACAATGCTTCAGAAGGACTTAGAGCATGCACCACTAAGGCCATTGCTACTTACAGCTTTGGGCAACCAATGTAGATCTTTCCGGTCCACTCCAGGCTTCCTCCAAATGCTGGTCTAGCCTCTGACCTCCAAGGATTGCTCCTTCTAAGATCTAGCTTCTCTACTGGAGTCCATCTGCTTCCAGCTCCACCAGGAAGAGAACACTATGCTAACAGCCTAGGGACTTGCAGCCATGGCTCTAAGATCACGGAGGAGCGGTGACTGGAGAGTGCTAACCCTCTCTGCCACTCAGCAGCGAAGATCTATGGTGGCTTTCATCATCTTTTATGGGGATAGAAGGGAAACGAAAACCCATATCTAGGAGGAAGAGTCCAAGAGGCTTACAGCTCCACAGAGGGCTTTTCCAATGGAGCACATTTGGTTCTCAGCAAGTGCTTCCAGCCTTCTGACGTTCGGTAAAACTTGTGGCTGGTGCCCAGGCTGCTCTGACTGCACCTGTCTCTACAGCTTTCCTGCCAAACAGTGTGCCAAAGAGGGAAGCTTCCTAGTGGAGTGAGAGTGGAGCAGCTATGCGACCACACGGACTCAGGGAAGCGTATCGCAGGCAGCTGAGTCTGCCCAGGGCACTGGCTCTCATTGGGGGACTCTTTCAGAAAGCAAATGCCAGGTAATAATTCTGTGTTGACCAGAGAGTAGAGAGATTTTACCAAGCTGATTATCTTTTCAACCAGTCATATCCAAATCGTATGTCTTCATGAACACAGTAGAGTCAACCTGAGTCTTACAATTTTTAAACTATGTTAGAATTACAACCACTCCCTAACAGATGTGACCCTTAACTCTGGACCTAGTAAAGCCCATGAGCATTCTCTCTGCAGGAAGATGCTTGCTGGTCATGAAACCAAGTTAATTTGTGAAAAACAAAGCTTTTCAGGAGGATGAAGATTGTAAACAAGCGGATACAACCCTTTGAGTCTTTACTGTTTAGATTTTAGTTACCAGCACAGGGAAGCTAAAAAGAATGTGTCTCACATTCTCCGTCCTAAGGCCAGCCCCTGAGAGGGACACCACACCTCTGCTCTCCTGCCACATCTAACACAAGACACAAGACCTCCACAGTGGCTCCCCATCACCACAGGGGATGGGTGAGAACTCAGACGTGAACAGGGAAGGAGCCTTCCTGACTCCGTGGCCTTGTTCTAGCCTCAGGGTTTTCCTTAATTCAAAAGGTCTAAGCACAGTCTCCTTCCCTCCTACAACAGCTGGGTGAGGTACAGACCAGAGACAGCAGAGGAAACTTAGGCCAGACTCTGAGGACCCACCAAAGCCACCTCAAGCTTTTGATTGTTTTAATGTTGATGGTGGCTTGTTTTTAATCTTATGTTCATTTATGTATCATGCATGTTGCGTGCGTGCGTGCGTGCGTGTGTGTGTGTGTGTGTGCGCGTGCGTGCGTGCGTGTGTGTGTGTGTGTGTACGCACAGGATGGACTGACTGCAGTGCCTGTTCTCCCCTCCCACCGTGTGGGTTCAGGGATCGAATTCAGGTCATCTGGCTTGGCAGCAAGCACGTACTCACTGAGCCATCTTGCAGTCCTGTCTCAGGCTTTTTAGATGTAAGACAGGTTGTGCTATTTCAAGCATGAATTAACAAAACTTTCCAGCTAGTGACAAAAAAAAAAAAAATGCTGGCTTTCTCTGACCCTTTAATCAAAAAGCAATTCATCAACTACAATTCCAGATGGTACTGAACCCAAGTCTATACTTTAAAAATCTGAAGTATTTGCCCACTTGTGTGAGATCTGGTGTGTGATCAGTGAGTCAGATGGCTCTGCCCTTTCTCCCTTAACTTCCAAGTATAAGACTCAAAGCCTTACGTGATTAAATGCTTGCACCCAGGCACAACCTGTGCCCAGAGCATTTTAGGTTTTGCCCAACTGGCATGATGCCTGGTAGAATACAAACACAGTCTCTTCTTTTTCGCTGTGACTAAGATGCTTGAGGGAGGGCCAAGAAGACTCTTTAGGTCACCCACTCCTTGGTTTGACAAGTGTGCGCTCATCCATATCACTGGGCCTTGGATCATGGATAGTGAGGGGGAAGCTGGAAGAGACCCACACAGTAGTCATCTTTCCTGCAGGCTAAGGGAAAGGGACTCACAGATACTCCCAACTGAAGGTCCTCTGAGGAACATAAACACACTTAACCTGTGCACAAACCACAGATTAAGATGGCAGCCAGGGGCTGGCACGTGGCTTTGTGAGTGAGTTTAGAAAGAAAAGCTCTTCAACAGGCTGTGGACACCAAGTGTAGGTAGTAATAGCAAAAGAGTTGAGAGAACCACTCAAATAACTGAGGAACGCCTCTGTGCTATATGTCTGGGTGATCAGACAATGCATCTAGGTCACTGCCCGAATGACTGGACCCAGACGTTAGTGATGCCTGCAACTTGGCCCACGCCTGAGGTGCCCTGCTCTTGGTGGCCTCTATAAACATCCGGGTTTGCTCCTTCAGCTGGTCTAGTTCCACCTGGGTAGCTTGGTTCTGACGAATCAGCTCCTTGGTTTTCAGGGTGATCTCCAGCAGACCCGACTTGTGGAGGACCACTAAGGTGTTCTGGAAGCGCCTGTGCTTGTTCTGCCTCTGCTCCGCAAAGATGTCTGGGCTGCGGCAGAGGTGCTCGGCGGCGGCCCACAGCGGCGGCGGCGGCGGCGAGCTGTAGCTGGCTGACAGCGGCGAGAGCGGGGGGCTGCTCTCCAAGCCGTGCAGAGTGCTGTCTGCCGCGCACACCGGACTGGCGGGCGAGGCAAAGGTCAGACTGGGGGCTTTAGCCACGTGACTGCTGGACACCGGCTGAAGGGTCTGTGGACTCCCGCCAGCCCCCAGGGAGGGCACTCCCTGCAGAGCTGGGTCCTCGGTGGGTTTGGAGCTGGGCGGGGCTGGGGTGGAAGGACTGGAGAGCGCGGGGCCAGGCTTGGCTGGCTCGCTGGAAGACAGACCTGGCCCCAGTCTCTCGGTGCAGACTTTCTTCGGTATCCCACCTGCTCCTCTTTCTTCGGAGCTGAGGGAAAGGCTCCTTTTGCCTGGGTGGGGGGCTATTTTGGTGTAAGAGTTTAGAATGGGCAAGTAGTTTCTGGAGTCGGACTTTTTCTCACCAGTCTGGCACGGGCTGACAGGAGACGGTACCGGAGGATGAAGGACGAAGAGCTGTGGTTGTGCTGAGATCAGCTCAAAGGAGGGCCGGACAGTCCAGGACTGGAGCTGGGATGAACTGCTGCTGCCCTGCAGACCAAGGAGAAGAGCAGCTGCATTCAGGACGGAAGTGGGCAGCCCCCGCTTCCACCCAGGGCAAAGAGGGCGGGTGCTCAGCTACAACTGCTTCCGGTGCCAGGCTTCCCGCATGCACAGGGAGCCCTTGCTGAGAACTGGGAAGAAGGGGCCTGAAATCCACTTATAGCTGGTATCATACCATAAAACAAGAGAAAAACAAAACTAAAAGCAAACACAAAAACGTTTTCCTAAGAGAAACTTGAGGAAATGTTTTAAATCCTGTCTCCGTGTGTGCCTGTGGCCAGGCAGGTGCACGTGAGTGCGGCTGGCCATGGTACCAGTGTCAGAGCCCCGGAGACGGAGTTACGGGTGGTGTGAGCAGTCCAATATGGGCGCTGGGACCAAACGTGGGTCCTCAGGAAGAATAAGTGCTCCTAACTACTGAGCTACCTCTCCAGCCCTGAACTAACTGTTTCTAATCAAGGCTATCACTCAGAAGAAGAAACTGGAGGTAGATGAAATAATGGCACAGTCAAGGTACAACAGAGGCGACAGAAACAGAGAGAGTACAACTTCCTGGCCAAAGCTAGAGCTGCTAAGCTCAGGCTGGACTTGGACTCCGTGGCTGGAGTGCTTGCCCAGCATGCCTGGAATCCTTTACTGGATCCCATCATCGCATAAGACCTGGCATGGTGGCAGATGCCTATCATCTTGGCATTCAGGAAGTGTAAGCAGGTGCATCGAGAGATCAAATCCATCCTCAGCTACATGAGGATTTCAAGATCAGCCCGGGCTACTGGAGACCCTGTCTCAAAACACAAAGAAACCCCAAAACTAAACGAACCCCGGAAGAGGCTAGCTTGTCACTGAGCTTCCTAGCGCCTGACCAGACTAGCAGCCTGCCAGCTGTCCTGTGTCCCTCTGCTGGAAAAGCCTCCTCACTCCTGCGCACGGCTTGTCCACACGTCCACAGAGCAACAAGAAAGGCAAAGAGGAGAGAGGACCAGCCAGGAGGAGAGGCCTCACAGGCAGGGCAGCCCTAGCAGGCAGGCAGACAACTCCCTGGGGCTGCATCCCATCTCTGGGCTCCTTCCTTCCAGAGAGGAGAACCGACGTTCCTGCTGAGACGGATCTACCAAACAAAATGTTCAAATGATTGTTCAGAATTCACCAGCGGCCCACCTTGCTGACCTCAGTGTGTGTTCTGCAGACGTGACCAGGCAGTGTCCAGACACAACGCTAGTATCATGCCACAGCCATGTTCTTCTTTTAACCTCTGGCTAAGATGGGAAGGTCAACACTAAAACCATATTTTCAAAATACCTTGTCAATGTAAGAACTCTATCTATTTTCAGAGTAAATTAGTATAAGTTTAAATGTTGTTTGACTTAAATCACTTTTCCATTCCTTAAACTTCTCTATTTGAACTTAACCAAGTTTTTATGAATGAGTTCTCAGTCTCAGATCCTATAACCTAATATTTGCAGGCACTGATGTTTCCTACCTAGATAGTAACCACATAGTGGACATGGTTCTGTGACAGAGCCCAGCCCAAACGACTCACAGCTTCACAGTCAACGTGAGGACCCCACTGGCACGGCCGCTCTCAGCCCGAGCTGCCCTGTCACCGAGCTGTGGCTCCAGCCTAGAAACCGCCTCTGCGGCTGCAGCAAAGATGTCCTTCCTGCTCGGTTTGTGCGTTTGAACTCTGTCTTTGGCACAGTGTCGGCTTATGCATCCCAGGCGGCCCTCAAACTTGCAATCCTCCTGCCTCGGTGTCTCCAGGGTTGAGATTACAGGAGTGTACTACCATGCAGGCTCACAAATGTGTCTTATACTCCTAAATTCCCAAATCAATTCAAATTAAAAATGAGGTTCCTAGGGCTGTGATGTAGTGCAATGGTGTGTGTTTGCCTAACATACATAGGCCTTGGCCTCAGTGCTCAGAACTGAAAAAGAAAAAAAAAAACCTTTTGGTTCTCCCCTAAACTCTGCCTTGAGTTAGAATGCACCGCATAAGTGACTTCTTGGTTTGGTTCCATTATCCATTACTACAGCAGGTGAAGGTCCCTTTGAAACTAGAAATACAAAGATAAAATAGTGAGAACATAAGTCCTGACTCATGCATATACTTCTAATTTTTGTTTTTAGGTCTCTCCGTCTCTGTCTCTCTCTGTATACATTTCAGTAGAAGTATGTGTACATATGGGCTCAGGTGTCCTCAGGTCAGAGGAAGGAGTGGTAGAGTACTTGCATAACACACACAATTTAAAAAATAAATCTTAAAGAAAAAAATGTAAATCAGAAAACAAACAAATAAAGCCAAACAGCATCAGTAGTTGAAAGGTAACATCCTCTCCCGGGTGGAAGGTCCACATCAGTGTGGCTCTAGTGTGTCTCTGAAATCTCTTCCTGCAAAGTGGAAATGTCCGCACTCTGGAAGCGCAGAAACTTTCATCTGCAAAGGCTCTGGCCCCACTGGTCCTCCTCACCTGCTTGACCAGCACGTTCTTCATGACCACCATAGAGGACAGTGCAGGGAAGGCACTGTTTGCAGCTTTGGAGCTTGGCCTCGGCCTGTCCTCCCGGCTCCAGCCCAAGGCACTCAGCATGTCCTCTGACTCCATCTGCTCTGCGGAGCTCAAGCATTCTGAGCTCCCATCTGGTGGGCAGAAAAATAGTCAGTTCATGTGGGCTCTAGGCTAACAGCTCATAACCCAGCCATGGACGCCCTAAAATAGAAAGGTACATCTTTGATGGGTGTTTCTGTGAGTTTTCTGAGGTGGAAATTTCACTGGCTGTTCAAACCATCCCTCCTGCTAGGCTTGACTTTCTCCAAATCCTTAGAGAAGACCCAATTAGTCAGGGTTCCTGGGAAAGCACTCCTCTCCAGATCACGTGAGAAATGAGCTGCAGACTCCAAAGTGAGATGCTTACTTTTCTTTTCTTTTATTATTTTCACAGCTTTGTTGTTGTTGTTGTTACATCTGCATGTGTGGGGATGGAAGGATGTGCGTGCACATGTGGAGGTCAGAGGACAACCTCGGGGAGTCAGTTCTCTGCTCCCAGGTTCTGAGCCTCGGTGAGAAGTGACTTTACCTGCAGAGCCCTCTCACCAAAGCTAGGTAATTACTTTCCAAATCTGTTGTTAAGAAGTGGGGAGAAGTGTGATCCCAGGCAGAGTTAAGATCTTTAGAGGCTCTAGAAACCACAAGATACAATCAAAGTAAAAAAGCAAAGCCAATTAAAATCTATATCTATTAAAATGAAAAGCTTTGTCCTGAGTTTCTGATTGAGTGGTTAGTGCTAACTGTTTGGAGAATCTACACTCCTAGGAGACAAACCCCTAGGCATACCTGTGAAGGATTATTTAGATCAAGTTTAGCTCTCAGAAAGTCAGTGAGGGATTACCTCAATTAGCTTAACTGATGTGGAAAGACTCAGCTAGAGGCAGGACCACCCCCTGGGCAGGGATCCTCGTGTGTAGAGAAGGGAGTGAGTGAGCTGAGCACCGTGTTCCTTGCTCTCTGCTTCCTGACTGTGGGTAAGCTAAGAAACTGCCTCAAGTTCCCACCGCCTTGACTTCCCTGCCATGATGAACTTTCAACTGTGAGCTGAAATAGACATGTGCCACCAGGCCCGATTAAAAGATTATCTTTACAATAAAAAAATCTGGTACACAGTACCTTTTAACCAAGGGATCAGAGTATCATCAAAAATGAGAAGGGGGGGGGCTGGAGAGATGGCTCAGCAGTTAAGAGCACTTACAGAGGACCCAGGTTCAGTTCCCAGTCCCCACTTGAGGTGACTAACAACCTCCCGTAACTCCAGTTCCAGGGGATCTGATGCCCTCTGCTAGCCCTAAAGGCACCTGCATGCAAGTAGTGCACGAACTCATGAAGAGACACATACACACAAATAAATATATCTTTAAAAGAGACTAACTTAACAGTTTCCTTGTGTTTGGGAAATATACAACATCAACAATGCAGTGTTCTAATGATTCCCAAAATGGGGAAGCTATAAAACTACAGTCCTGTCTTGTTCAAAGATGTCAGTGTCATAAAGGAAAGAAAAGATAGGAAAGCTATCCTGGATTAAATAACATTAAAAAGGCAGGCCATCTACATACAATGCATGCTTCTCAATGGGATCCTGGATCCAATGGCAAATAGCTATAAGGACATTACTGGGACAATAGGAAAAATCCAAACAGATTGTAGTTAGAGAGAATTCAATCAGGTTGACTTTCTTGGGTATAATAATGGCATTATAATTATATAGGAGAATGCCCTTGTTTCTGAGATTCATACTAAAGATTTAGAGATAAAATGCTAATTGTTTGAAATTTTTGAAACTTTTCAAACAGTTAAGCCAATGTATATAGGAAAGGATATGAATAAAGCCAAAATGAAAATTCCTAGTGGACCTGAAAGAAAGTATCTTTCTTGGGGGGCAGGGGGGGGCGCAGGGAGATTCATTTTTCTTTAGGTTTGAAATTTCTCAAAATAAATTTGGAAAAATAATTAACATAGAAAATATTATCCATTTTGGTTTTGCAAATTTTACTAAAGTCCTTCTCAGGCAGCCTTTTGGCTAAGATCAAGTAAGAATTTCATTATATCCAAGGTAACTGGAATAATTCAGGCAGGACCACATCCCTGGAACCTAACCCCAAGAGTGACCAGCATTCACTAGGACCACCTCCAGAAAGAGGATTAAGGGTGGTCATTTCTAATATCACTCTGTCTGAACAGTGCGGCACTTATCAAAACAACTAGCCTGACAAAGACTTCAGAAGATGGAGCTAAATGGCAGTGGTCCTGGGAATTCTAAACAGAAGGACTGTGGGTAAAGTGTGTTTTCTTCGTTGACTCCCGCCAGCCTCTAAACTTTTACTATGAGCAGGCATTACCTTTATGATCCAGAAACAGATCAAATGTGATATTCAAAGGGAAAAAAGCCCTTAGGTGGTTTCCAGACCTTTGGCCTTGTTTTATAGGCCCCACTTTCCAGACCCTTGCCCAGCCTCACTACCAGAATCTCTAAGAGGGCCTAGGAATCTAAATCTTTAATAGATGTATGTTTCAGGGGGGCTTCATGGTGAGACAAGTCTGGTAAGCAAATTCATTAAGCGAAGGGATCCCAAAGTGCTACAGGCTGGCTCACCCTTCCCTGGACTGTCCCGGTCCTGGGCAGACACTAATACCTCTGCTCTAATCCCCGGGGTCAGTGCTGGCCCTCTCTGAGTAATGCTCTATTTATAATTGAGCTTCTCATTCAGCGTGCCTACGAGATGAAAACGTACCAATCTAAGACGGGGAGGGAGAGTCCTAGATTTCCTAACAGTAGCATTTCCCAGTATAAGTGAGTAAATCAGTTAACAGGCCTGGGTTGTCTCTGGAGCCTGGGTAATACCTATAAATCTTTCCCTAGAAAAAGCTCCATTCCCAGGATAGTAAGCCCGACTCCCTGGCATCATCCTGAGAATCTCCTGGGACATTAATGTTGACATTAATTCAATATTTAGTGTAGTTCAAGCCACTCCCCTCAGCCCTAGACATAGGAGCTTCAGCGCGAAGTTAAGAGGCTGAGGTGAGGATGCAGTCGGCCCTTCTGGGGAAGGCTCTGGACAGCTATCACGAAAGCTGCTCTACTACCAGTCTTATTTTTTTAATAACTTATTTATTTTTATTTTACGTGCACTGGTGTTTTGCCTGTATGTATGTCTGTGTGAGGGTATCGGGTACCCTAAAACTAGAGTTACAGACAGTTGTGAGCTGCCATGTGGGTGCTGGGAATTGAACCCCGGTCCTCTGGAAGTGCAGCCAGTGCTCTTAACCATTGAGCCATCTCTTCAGCTTTTTAAATTTTTTTTTTTTAAAGATCGGTTTTTGAGCCCACGTGTGGTGGTGGATGCCTTTAACCCTGGCACTTGGGAGATGGAAGCAGGAGGATCACTGTGAGTTCGAAGGCAGTCTGGTCTACATAGTAAGTTCCGACAGCCAAGGCTACATAGACAGACCTGTCTCAAATAATGATGATGATGACAATGATGATGATGATAATAAATAAAAGATTTGGTTTGGGGGGGGAGGGTGTTTGTTTGACTTTTATTTTTTGAGATAGGGCCTCATCATGTAGCCCTAACTGGATTGGAACTCACTATGTAGACCATACTGGCTTCAAACTCACAGAGATCCACCTGTCTCTGTCTCACAAGTCCTGGGATTAAAAGCATATCTACCATACATGCTCAAGGATTTGTTTATCTTCTTTTATGTGTATGTGTGTGCCTGTTTGTCTGTCTGTATATACATGCACATGTACAGGCAAGTGCCCTCAGAAACCACAAGAGGGTATCAGATCCCCTCCAAGTGGCTGTGCACCACCTGATGTGGATGGTGGACACCGAACTCATGCCCTCTGCAGAAGCAGCCAGTGCTCTTAACTGCTGAGCCATCCCTCCGGCCTCCTGTTCTACTTTCTCATGTCTAGTGGAGTTTACAGTTGGCCTGAGTGGCTCACAGTCCAAACACAAAGTGTTCAGTTATTAGGAAAAAAAACGTTAGGAGGGGACTTTTTTAAGTATAGCAAAATTACTTTCTAGGCAAGTGTTATCTTAACAAATGACAGTCACTTACCACATAAAGATGGTTCAGCCAATGACAGACCACATTTGAGGTATGACTATATCATAGAGCCTAAGTATGTAATAGGCTATATCATCTAGGTTTATGAAAGTACACCCTACTGTTCCTTAAGGACCAATTTCTCATTACATAATACAAGAATTACTTTTAACTGACCTTCACACTGTTTCATGGCAACAAGATACAGTAGTATTTTTCTTTTTCCCTGCCATGAAAAGGGAGTTAATGCAACAGAATCCTGAGTATTTTTAAAAACACTTGTCTTTGAGACAGGATCTCTTGTAATTCAGATTGGCCTTGAACTCTATGTAGCTAAGGATGACCTTGAACTTCTGACCCTCCTGTTTCTACCTTCCAGTGCTGGGATTACGGCCATGTCCCAGCCCACCCAGTTTTATGAGTACTGGGGATCCAACCCACGGCTTCCTGCATACGAGGCAAGCAGTCCACAATTGAACTATATTTCCAGTCCATGTTCAAATATTTTTTCTAGTAACTACAGTTTGAAATGGAAGATTGAGAGTTTAAAGTCTAAATTGAAAAGGAAAATTACTTTTTCAGAACTAACCTATGGTGCCATAAGATACCAGAATCACCAACCACCACCCCTTGGTTTCAGAATTGCTATTTTTAAGAGCTCAGATAGTTATTTATCCTGTATGTGAAAGCTTCTTGTGTTTCTTACACTAATGAGCTTCAGGGAGGAATGTTTCCATGCGTATTATGGAGGAGAAGGCAGAAGAGTAAGATATTGTTAACCTGAAAAGCCGGAGTCCTTGTCTGAGTCGGCAGCCACCACACCGAGCGGCCGAGTGACTCTTTTATTCTCTGGGCCTCGGCCTGGCTTGGCAGAGAGTCTTCGAGGGCTCTCTCGGGATGGCATTTTCCTCTCCATGTTTCAGCAGGCTGGAAGCTGGGTCACAGACAGTCTTTGCATGTGGATTGCTCTATGAAAAACAACAAGGACGTAAGAAGTCATCACCTGGAGCATGAACCAGGCGAGCCAAACAGTGAAGAAAGTGAGGGCAAAGACTGCCAGCCTCACCCACTTCAGCCACACCGTCTCCAGAGTCTCAGCTGACCAAGCTTCAGGTTTACTACACAGAACGGTTTCCATCCAAAGGAGGCTCCCCACCTCCTCTGCCCTCTAAGTCCATCGAGAAGTCAAGGCCCACAAACCAAGTTCAGTGGAAGCTTTGTGAACTGCCAACAAAGGGACATTTGATTAGGCTTTTTGGTAACCAAATAAACTTGCCCTCCTCCCTGAGGAGAAGAGAGGTAACAGCACCCAGCGAGGCGAGCTTTCCCAGCAGACGTCTGCAGGATGGTGATCTACTGCCACCACACACACACAGTCCAGGGTTTCTCAAATAAACCTCTCGGTTCTCAGAATGAAGTACTGAGCAGAGTACAACCAACGTCATACGTGCACGCATACACACATACATATACTACTTCAAAAGACTTCTTTACATTTATTCTAGGTACTTTGTGTACATGTATACATCGGCATGAACACACATGTGCCATGACGCATGTGTGGAGGTCAAAGGGACAGCTTGCAGGTATTGATTGGTTTGGCCTCCACTTCGTGGGTCCTCAAACTCAGGTTGTCAGGCGGCAAGCACCTTTACCTGCTGAAGTATCTCACTGGCCTAATGCTACTTTTTAACATAAAACAATACACACACACACACACACACACACACACACACACACACACACACAACACACGGGGCAGGGCTAGAGAGATGGCTCAGCAGTTAAAAGCACTGGCTGCTCTTCCAGAGGACCCACATGGCTGCTCAAAACTATCTGTAACTCTAGTTCCAGAGGATCTGACACCTGCACACCAATGCACATAAAATAAAAGTTATTTTTTTTTTTAAACCACAAAACTTTTACAGTCCTGAAGGTATAGGTCAGTGGTGAAATGCTTACTTAGTATAAGTTTGATCACAACAAAAGAGCAAAAACTTTTATGTATAAACATATTTAAGAAGTGTTTATGGGGGGTGGGCTGGAAAGATGGCTCAGCAGTTAGGAGCATTTTTGATTCCCAGCACCCACATGGTGGTTCACAACTCTAGTCCTAGAGGATCCAATGCCCTGTGGGCACTAGGCACACAAGTGGTATGTATACAGACATACATGCAAACAAAACACTCATATACATAATAAATTTTAAAAGTGTAAGAGCTTATATTGCATAAGGATATATTGCTGTTAATGTTATTCTTGAGTGTCACAATACCCTCCTCAGTTGTAATCCATTTTGCAGTGAAGCTCAGATGCATTACATTCAGTCACATGTATACATAAAAAACATGTATCAAGTGCTCCTATAAACTGGGCATTGTGCTAGACTGAGGACACAGAGTGAATAGCATAACTGTGTTGGTATCCTTCCTGCAGCTTGTGATCTAGAGAGGAACAGACACTAACCAAGGATTCATACAGTTGATGATCACCTTGACAGGAGCTATGAAAAAGTGAGGCTATGGTCTGCAGCACCAGGGAAAGTGCCATGAGGCTGGAATCTGGAGGCTGAGGAGTCAGCAGGCATTAGTGTGGTCAAAGACTACAGGTGAGCTGTTGCGGTGTGCTCCAGGCCAATGAGAAGCTGAAGGGAGAAAGAACTTGACACACTCAGAAGTAAATGGCCCGGCTGGCCAGAGCAGAGCGCAGGAGCAGAAGACCATGTACTGACAATGGGAGTGGGGGAGGGGAGGGAGAGCAGACACCCAGGACAGAGGCCCTGCAACCACACATGCTGGACAGACTGTGGATGGTAACTAAGGTGCAGCGGGAGTGGTGGCCCACTCCAGAACTCAGGAGGCAAAGTCAGGGGGAACCTCTTGGTCTATAGAGTGAGTTTTAGGTCAGCCACAGCTACCTAGCCAGATCCTGTCTTTGAACAACAAAAACAAGAGACACTTCAGGGGTGAAAAAAACAGGGTGCCACCAAGGAAAACAGTCATCATAAAACTGGGTAGGCATAAGCAAATCCAGAGATGCTTTAATTCACAATCCACTCAGGACTCCATGCACTTGGGCCAAGCAGCACTGTCCCTAGAATAGCCTGAAGTGCCATCCCTGAACATTTCTGCTAGTTCAGGACCTAGTGAACTAGAGGGAAGACTCATGGTGAAATGAGACGCATGCTTCCGTGCACTCTGGAGTACCCCTTGCTTACATATGTACAGACCAGTGGTTCTCAACATGTGAGTCGTGACCCCTTTGGGGGTCAAATGGCCCTTTCACAAGTTTGCATATCAGATACCCTGTGTATCAGATATTTACGTGGCGATTCATAACAGCAGCAAACTTACAGTTATGAAGTAGCAATGAAAATAACTCTAGGGTTGGAGGTCACCACAGCATGAGGAACTGTGTTAACGGGTCCCAGCACTGGGACGGCTGAGACCACTGTTCTAGACAACTGCAGTGAGCTAAGGACACACACTGATCGGATGGGAGTAAACGCTCAACGCCATTCCAAGGAGAAGTCATCATGCCCCACATACAACTCATTTAGGAAGGTTTGTCAGCCCCACCCAGCTCAGGTCACGTCACTCTCCCTCCACACACAATGATAAGAACGACACTGTCACATGTAACAGAGCACTCTGCAAAGGCAACGTCTCTCTGTCTGACAGCCACGATGCTGATAGCCTGGACAATCCTGTTTAAAAAGTAGACTAAAATGTAAAGCTGTATCCCTAATTAAAGCAGGAGCCTATGAAACCCAACAAATGCATAGAGTACAATTTTCCTAAAATAATACTGTTCCAAAGTGAACAGAGCCTTCTTTAAAATGAAACTAGATGTGGCTTCTGGATGGCATTCAGACTAAGGCAGGTCTGACCAGGCTGTTGATCCAGATTAGAAGGGCATGTCAGTTGCAACTAATCAAGAATCTGAGGAAACTTCACAATATCTTACTAAACATAGAGTATTTTACAAGCATTTCTAAGAAAGCATCCCAACTTAGCCTTCTATGATCCTTGGACAAGACAATGAAGAGTTATCAAAATGTTAGTACTGCCAGGCAGTGATGGCACACGCCTTTAATCCCAGCACTTGGGAGGCAGAGGCAGGCAGATCTCTGCGAGTTCCAGGCCAGCCTGGTCGACAGAGCGAGATCCCGGACAGGCACTAAAACTACACAGAGAAACCCTGTCTCGAAAAACAAAAAAAAAACAAAAAAGAAAGAAAGAAAAGAAAAGTTAGTACTGTTGCTAAGTTATCAAAATGTGAGTACTGTTACTAAAATGCAGTCAGGGGAGCTACAGAAAAACACGTAGGAATTTACTCTGGTTCACAGAGAATTTAAAGGATAATGTTGACTAAAGAACCAAAATACTAAAACTTCGGCAAATCTGTTAAATTCTAAAATTTGAGATCCTGGGGAATTGGTGGCAATTGGGAATAAAAATAACAACAAAACCCTTACAATTGACTTTAGAATGGCAAAGTGTCTGCTTTGGATGCAAAAAGGATTTAAAATATGAAAGCCTCTCTTCTTGATAAAGTTCTGTTTAAACAGGAAAAAAGCCTTAACGTTCCAGCCGAGGAGGCCCGTGTAGGAAGGTGCATAAGAGCTACACCCACCTCTCTTCTTTGGGAGGAAGTGGGCTCTCACACACACACACCACACCAGAGGAAACCCTAGGCAGAAAAACGGGGGTGGGGGGAATTTCCCACTAGCACCCCTTAAGCCAATAACCACACAAATAGCAAAACCTAAAAACTCAAGAAATCGGGAGGGTTTTCCTTTCCCTCCTCGGTATTATTTTACAATAAAGTCAGATACAAGCATCTGAAAATGGGTTACACGGTCTTCACCTGCTACCTCATCTCTCGGCCCCCCGAAGCCGCTACTACCACTTCCTACACGTCTCAGATTACCCTGCATTTCACTCATTCTGCACGAGGACTTAACGAACACTCCCAAACAGGCAGAGCCAGCGACCCTAATTGGGCCTCATATGAATATACGGGTAACACACTATCCAAAAGGTTGTCAAAGCGGGCAGTCTACAGTAAAATTCAAATGGGAAGTGAGTCAACACAGAGGCTCATATAAACTGGTACAAGAAGACACTCTCGGAAGTACTCCGCGGCACCTGGTGCCTTCTTCCATTTTTCACTCCTTACATTCGGGTCATTATTCATCTCTAGAAGCTCACAGTTGCTGGTTCTGTTTTTATTTTGTTTTCAATCTTTGCAACAGACTTGTCAGGCATTCAAGAGAATACTAAACTCTAACAAATCTCAGCCTGGCCATCTCTGAAAGCCAAAGCAGTTTAGCAGTCACCAAAATACCCGAGTTCAGGTATTTTGACGGTCAAGGCTGCATTTCCAAACACGTGATCACCTCAAGACCTAACTTTCAGGTCTAGTCCAATATACCCATTATTCTAAGACAGGACAAATATACCAACCAAATTAAAAGCTGGTGTGACCCCACTATCTCTGGCGACCAAAGGGTTACAGGGAAAGGATCTGAAATGCAGCTTTTAGTGCTCTCCTTTTATAGCTACTTGGCGACATTCCTGAGAGCTCACGTTCCCTTTAAATGTGTCACGTGTACGACATGCGTGCGAAGAGGTGTGAGGTGAAGGCCCAAGCCAAGGCTCATATGGAATCAAGTGATAAGGTCATAGAAAGTAAAGCCTTTATCAGCCATAAAACCATGAGTAACGTATTAGTACGTTTTCTCTGCAGCCGGTTTCTTCTGATCTGCATGTTCAGAAATACCATTCCAGGAGAATGTGTATTGTAGTAGTGGAAAAACTGCACCTGCCTAAGTGTCTATTATTCATATTCTCCTTCAAACTCCTTCCCATTCTCAAAACTGGCTGAAAAGGTCGTGTCCAAGATCCTGCCCTGTTCCACACGGTCACACGGTTTCCCATGGCTCTCTCCATCCTTTAAAGGGGGGCATGTGATCAGAGCACGTTCTCAGATCACTTTGAAAGGGGGCTCACAGTAACAGTGCCCACCTACCCATTCGCACCAGCCCACATGACATCTGCGCCAGGCGGCAGCATGCACACCCTCCAGGCATCAACTAGCCCTGCCAACTCAACAGGGCAGAATTGGGCAGACCACAGATGACTATGCTGTGACTGGCATACCACCAGTCTCCAGGGCAAATGCCCAGGCAATGCCTACTGCCAGAACTTGGGCAATAAACAGAAGAGCTTGGCTCGGGCCTGGGTCCTGGGTCCAGATCAAAACTGCCCTACCCAGCCACTAACCATTGACTTCTTACTTGGCACTATCCACCTTCTTCCTCGCATCCCTATCCTTGGCACTACGCCTGGCTAGCTGGCCTAAAGTAGGGGGCCGCGGGCCCCTGGAATAGACGGTGCACCTGTGTCTGGGCATAGCTGCTAAATGAAGGTGCTGGACACTCACCTGCACTCACTCACTCACTCACTCACTCACTCGGTAAGCAGCCCTCATGCCCACCAACCAACCAGTCCAGCCTGGCAGGCCTTCAGGCTCTCCTCCCGCAGGAGCCATGGTACCCAGGGCCAGGCCAGGGCACACGTGCCCTCGGGGACTCCACACCACTTGCCCCTGACACAAGGCCCCCTCCCTACACACCGTCTCTGCCTCTCACCCCAGATTCCCTTTCCCACGCGGGCCCGACCCCTGGAAGCAAACAAACCAACCAACCAGAGGCCGGGGATGGCGAGTCCCTCGGCTCCCGATGACTTGGCGACCCCCGCTCGCCCAAAGTCCGGCTTCCCCTTTGTGTCCACTTGGCTCTCCTTCCTCCTCCACCTGCTCCCACCTGCCTTCTCGGGGATCCCAGTCCCAACCTCCCAGGGTCGCCATCCCAGTTCCTTCCCCGTTCCCCGCCACCCCCCTCCCCCGGCCCCCAATGCCCGGAGCCAAGCGAGCCCTGCCTCGCTCACCTAGGGCCAGGGTCGCCGCTCCAACCACCAGCCCGGCCGGTCAGCGGGCGCATGCGCGAGCCGGGCCCACGACTCCATGACAACCTGGTATCCGCCGGGTCTCCTTCGCGCTATCCACCCCCCGCCAGGCCTCCCGCCCCTCGCTCCTCCCCCCTCGCCTCCGCCGCGGCCGCCGCCGGTCACGTGGTCCCCGGCTCCGCGGAGCCAGCCAGCGCCACGGAGACTGCGCGCTGCGCTTGGGAGGCCCGCCCCACCCCCACCCCCAGCCCGTCCCTCCCCCGGCTTCCGCTCTCGAGCGCCGGAAGGCCTGCCGGTCGCCGCTCTCGCCACCGCGGAGGGCCTCTCTATGGTCGGCGCCGGCCGCCGCCATCTTGCCCGGCTCCCGGAGGCATTGTGTGGTGGAGAAGAGCGAGCCCTGTGGGATTGGGTGTTTGCAGGCCGGGGTTAGTGGCTGGCAGACCCCCCCTCCCCCGCCCTGGCGAGAGTCGGGATTCGTTCGGGAATCCTGAGGGGAGGCTGCTCTCGGGGTGAGGGGTGGGGACCGGAACTGGACGCGCCGGGCCTGCGGTGGCCGCGGCGCCCCGCGTGGGAGGACTCGCGCGGCTCGCTCACGTTTTCGCCACGCCCGCCGTCGCCTGGTTCGCTTCCCCGTCAACCCTCCAGTCCGCGCACGAGGGCTAGACGCAATGAGTCTTGCAGTGGGGTGATTGCGTGCCACGTCATGTTTGGGGCTCGCTTTGCCCCCGGGCAGTGAGTGGGAGATGTCAGCCTTTGTAGACGACGTCCCATGCCTGGCCCTGGGAAATGACCTGGGAGCACAAAATGAGGGTAATCCCGAAGAGGAATGCTTCCCAACTAAAAAGTTGCGAGTTGGAAGCTGGGTCTGGAGCTGCCCTCGTTTTGTCCAGCCCGGTGCTCCAGGAAGTGCTGTTAAAATTAAATAAAATGAGGCTGTTACGGTCTCAGCCGCATTAGCGGCGTGACAAAAAGAGCTCAGGGACCACATGCAGCTAATGGCTGCTTTATTGGACAGCGAAGATTATCGCATGTTCTTGGCACTGCCGATAGTTAAATTGGACCTTGCGGATCTCTTAGATGGCGAATCGTTCTGCATTGGTAATCCAAGCAGCTTAAAGATCATAGTTAATCACATTATTCATCCAGACACAGATAATGCTAATGTATTAGTGAGTATGTGTGTGCTTATTAGCATAAGCCCTCCCAACAAGTCATATTTGAATGCCTACACCTAAGGCTGTTGTTTGGGAAATGGAGGAAATGAAAACAATGGTTAACCATTATCAAATCATTAAGAGCCTGTGGCTTTACTTGCATTTTCTCTGGACGCCTCAACAATTGTATGGCGTAGGTAGGTGCTGTTATCCTTCGTTTATAAACCAGGGAACTGAAGTGTGTGCCCTGTAAGCCTGAGCTTATCAGGGAAGACATACTTCCCCTAACTAAAACGATCTTTGCCTTCAAACACCTTAAAGATCAAACACATGAAATCGAAAATGGTCCAATAACCAACATGAGAGAATGTTAAGTGCCAAAAAAAGTGAGCAAATCGATAAAAGCAAAGGAAGAAAAATTACTCAGCTTGAGTCATTGTTGAAAGAGGAAGAAACCAGGTAAAGCCTTAAGCACAGATAAAAGTCGATGTACAGTAATGGAGGTGGGAAAATGCATACAGGCAGAAAAGAATAAAGTGTGCAGAACCACGAGGAATGACTTTGTCTTGGACCTCAAAATGGGAAAGAGCTGGGCGGTGGTGGCGCACACCTTTAATCCCAGCACTCCGGAGGCAGAGGCAGGTGGATCTCTGTGAGTTCGAGGCCAGCTCAGTCTCCAAACTGGGTTCCAGGAAAGGCACAAAGCTACACAGAGAAACCCTGTCTTGAAAACCCAAAAAGGGGGGGTGGCGGTGGGAGGTGGGGAGAAAGTCGGATTCCCCTTGCATATTAGCAGACAGCCATTCTGAATTAACTACTTGAATTTCAAAATAAAATCAGTGGTATTTATGGATATGGATTTATGATTATTTTACCCTATGATTCTATATGGAGTCCATGAAAGTAGATGATATTGTTAGCTAGCCAAATCATTAATTTTTTTTCTTCCTTTATTGATTTCCCAGGGTTGTAAATTGGCCCCTGGATGGATGTTTCCTGGGGCCTGGGGCCTTAAGTCAGTGTTCTAAGATTCTTGGTTGGGCTAGTGTGGAGGCCAGAATTACTCAGGGTCCGAGACTCTGAGCTTGCTTTACCCTGCAGGGTTGCATAAGGGGGTGATTGACCACGGGCGTGGTTACCAGGTGTTTGGAAGGGTCTGCACTTGGCTGTATCTAGCAAGGGGAAGGACTTTTGCCTCGCCTCTTGTCATTGTTATAAAAAGCCCTTGGATTTTGATCCAGATCCTCCCGAAACTGTCCTGTGTTTCTGTCTTTCTTCTAGTCTCTGTCTATCATTCTACCTAATATTTCTTATCCCTCTCTCCTTAAGAGTACCCAGGGAAACGTGGGGGCAGGTCCCCCACAGCCAAGGTCCCTGCAATGAATAGTAGATTTTGAAGCACGATTCTTCTGGCTTTCAGGTCTTAGCAGTTTGAATCCTCCCCAGTACCGCTGGAGGCTCAAGACTTAGGTTACCAACACCATTTCCAGCAGGGGGAGACATGGTACCTTAAATGCTGTGCTAGAATTTGGGACTAGATTTCCCCCTGTAAGCAGGGCTGGGTCAGAAACAGCAACCCTTTCCAGTCCACGTCAATAAATTATTATCACCTGTCCATATGAGGATTTGGCTTTCTAGTCCCATGTAACAACATAAAGAGTTAGCCATGTATGTATGTATGTATATACATGTGTGAGATATTTTTAAACCTTCAATTCTTTTATATATTCAATTTTGAATTTATTTGTAGCTCTGGCTGGCCTGGTACTCACTTAGTAACCCAGGCTGACCTTGCTTTAAATTTGCAGTGGCTCTCCTGTCTCCATCTCCTGAATGCTGGAATTACAGATATGAGCTACTACACCTGGTATACTTTCAAATATTTATAAATAATAATCGCTTTTTCCAGGCTTGGTGGTACATTTCTGCAAGCCTAGCTACTTGAGAGACTGAGGCAGAAGGGTGACTTGAGGCCAAGAGTTCAAAGCTCCTATAGAGGTAGGGGCTGGAGAAAGATCCCAGTGCTTAGTAAATACATAATTGATACATAAACTTGAATATAAAATTACAGTTTTTTAGAATCATTTAAAAAATACTAGTGTAATGTGAATCAAGGAAAGCATCCAAAATACCCAGTTTCAAACCCCAGCTTCTCTCAGTATCATTTTATAAAAGAGGGCATTTTGATATTCCATATACATAGAATAGGTATAATCTCACAATTTAAAAAAAATGGATAACTTCAAGCTGGGCTTGGTGGTGCACTCCTTTAATCCCAGCACTCAGGAGGCAGAGGCAGATGGATTTCTGTGAGTTCGAGGCTAGCTTGGTCTACAGAGTGAGTTCCAGGACAGTCAGGACTACACAGAGAAACCCCGTCTCAAAAAACCAGAGTCGAGCCAAACTTTTCACATCATCAGTTCTCCAGTTTTACCAAGGACCAGTAAAAACTCAAGGACTGGATGGGTTCCTGGACCAGCATTTGGGAGGCAGTGGTTTCATTTCTCTGAACATCCCTTGGCCATCTGTAGCATCCTCTAGTCTTAATCAGTACCTAGTATCTTTGATGCTGGTCAATTCACAGAGCTTCCAAGAGGATTTGATGGTGTGGTGGCTACATGTGTGCACTGGAGGGCCAGAGGCATGCTGAGAGAAGAGGCAGCTATTCAGCATGGACAGGCAAGAGAGACCATGGTCTCACACAGACAGAGCTATGTACAGGTCAGAAATAAAAGGATGCAGGTGCAGACCTCCTTCCCCACAGCAGCCAGGTTACTTCTTGACCAGTGTTCATAGTCGGACTCTGGGAAAAGCAGGATCATGAGGAACACTGTTTAGATACAGTCAGGATGCTAACATTCAGGCACAGTTTTGAGTCTATGGGGCAGGAAATTCCTCCCAAACAGCTAGCTTGCTTTCCTCCCTCCTTGCTTGTACCTTAAACTCCTTTCACATTTAAATACTCAGCCTCCAGTACATAGAACATTCAGGGCTAGCCTGAGCTACATGAGACCCTGCAGAGAGAAACAGAGAAATGAGGGGGAATGAAGACTCTGTTTTTGTTTTTCCAGAGCTGAGGACTGAACTCAGGGCTTTGCGCTTGCTAGGCAAGCGCTCTACCACTGAGCTAAATCCCCAACCACTCTCCAGACTCTGTTCCACACTTGTAATTCTGGAAAAGAATCTCCAAAGCCCCAGTATTCTTGTCTTTCTGAATCATTTGTGGAGTTTTTTTCCATTCTGAGGAGCTGGAGAGATGGCTCAGAGATTAAAAGCACTGGCTGCACTTCCAGAGGACCCTGGTTCAATTCCCAATGCCCATATGTCAGCTCAAACAGCTGTAACTCCAGTCCCAGAGGATCTGATGCCATCTTCTGGCCTCCACCGACACTACATGCCCACCATGCTCAGACATATATGCAGGCAGAACACTCACACATATAAACATTATTTTTTTAATCTAAAAAAAAAAGCCTCCTTAAATTTTATTTAGCTAACAGCTGATGGTATTTGGAGTCTATGAAGAATATCAGTAGAGAGGACATGTGGAGTGTCTGTGTGACAGACCAAAACATTCCTAAACACTGTATACCACACTCCTGGAGGAGGTAGGCTGAATCTGTGAAGGTGTCACTCAAAAAGGTTGGCCAGTTGGGTCTGTTTAAAGCAGTGTCATTACTGGGACACTTAGATTCATTGAACCTGCTCCATCCTTACCCTCTATCTAAAGGGCTGGGAGACAGCCCAGTCAGAAAAGTATTTGACATGAAAGTACGATGCTCCAGCAGCACGGACGATGTCTTAGTTACTGTTCTATTACTGTGAAGACACCATCACCAAGGGAACGTGTAGAAGAAAACATGTAAATGGAGGCTTGCTTACAGAGGACTCGTCCATGATCATCATGGTAGGGAGCACGCAGCAGGCAGGCAGACATGGCACTGGAGCAGTAGCTGAGCACTCACATCCTGATCTGCAGGCTGGCAGAGAGACTGAGACTGGGCCTGATGTAGGCTTTTGAAACCTTAAGCCCACCCCCCAGTGACACGCCTCCTCCAAGGCCACACCTCCTAATCCTTCCTAAACAGTTCCACCAACTGGGAATCAAATAGATGGACCTATGTGGGTCACTCTCAATCAAACCACCCCAGGGGAGGCGGGGACAACGTGGATGCCTGGGGCTTCTGACCAGCTAGGCTAGTTCTAGCTCCCAGTGAGAACTTGTCACAGAAGTTGAGGTGGATGGCTCCTGAGGATCAACACTCAAGGTTGTCCTCAGGCTTCCATTTGCACACACATATCTGCACACACACACACATACAGACACACACACACACACACATACAGACACACACACGCACACACACAAATTCACATACGCCAACAAAAAAAGAACTAGGAGACTGAAATTGGTAAATGGAATTAAGTTTATTTACAGTGTGGCCAAACCAGGAAGAGGGACTCTTGGTTTCTCTCCACTTCCTCCACTTGCTCTGTAGCAGCATTCCAACTCTATGGGAAAGATGAAATAGGTCAGGAAATGTGCCCACGTGAAGCTCTCAGAGCCCTGTGTGATGTCTTCCTGGGAAGCAAGTTCCTCAATGGATTGGTGCCAGGTCTTGGCCTTCCCTCCCCCCAGCATGGGATTCCTGGGGAAATTTTAAAGCTCTGGAGTGCAGCCTGAGAGCCAGAGGAAGGGCCTCTCCTTTGACTGTGTCCTCCCCGCCACAGCTGTGACAGCCACAACAGGCTGGATTAGTAGCTGCCTGATGTTCGGATGAAGTCTTGTCTAGTTATTCACAGACTATCTGGATGGTTCACCTCAGTCCAGAACTTGCTTCTCTGGGGCTGATTGCCTAAGATCTCAAACAGAAGGCTGAAAAGCAAGCAATCAGTTTCCAAAGACTCAAATACGATAGACTGGGTGGCTTTTTTTTTTTTCTTTTTTTTTAATTTGGGAGGGGGCCACCTTTTGAAAATTTGAATGAAAGAGTCAGTCCTCCTAATTTAAATTCAAATTCTCTTTTCCTTGCTTAACGTCAAAGAAGATCTGAGACAGGATAGAGCATCCATCCTCCAATGCTTTATCACGCTGTCAACCTGTTTTGCAGACAGTGACGGTGTCGAGACCTGTGGCGGAGTGGATTCTTCGCAAGGCCACCCGTTTGTCTATGAAATCACACACCTTGGAAATCACAACAAACAAAGGCATCATTAAGAGGTCTTTTCTGCGGGTGTGAAAAGTGTGGACTGCTCACCCAGAACTTGGGTCTCTTTGTAGTTTAGTGTCCCTTTTAAGACTTAAAAAGCCGCTTTTATCCGGCGAAGCCACATCCACTGGAGCCAGGGGACAGGCCCCGGAGCCCTCCTGGAAGTGACAGCCGTCCACATGCAGAACTGCAGGGCTTTTGGTCTGCCGCTTTGTGGTCAGGGATAACAGGATCACCCACAGGATCTGCCCACAGGGTGAATCCAGGAAAACTCCCTGCGATGCCCTGTACTAACAGTTTAATGAAATCCCCCCTGCAGCGACTTGTGACAGGGCACAGGGATTTTCTCCAGTGCCACCACACTTCAGCGGGAGTGATTGTGTCATCCAGGTGCAGGTGTTCTTAGCTGTCCTTTACCTGTTGTCTCCTCATGTCACATACAGCCAAGACAGCAGATGACAGGCTCATCTCTATTACTCGGGGAATTACCAAGTGGTTGCCTAGCAACTCCCACAGAGCAATCAACGCGGGTCTCTGTTGTGGTATGTAGAGTGGTTGGCTTTCCTCTCTCAAGAGCATTTGCATATTTCTCTGGGGTCTCTGGAAAAAAAAATAGGTGTGCCTCCCCAGCTCTGACGCTCCTCAGATTGTCTTTTGTCTTGCCTTTCC
The DNA here is from genome assembly GCF_004664715.2 of Peromyscus leucopus. Taxonomy (NCBI): domain Eukaryota; kingdom Metazoa; phylum Chordata; class Mammalia; order Rodentia; family Cricetidae; genus Peromyscus; species Peromyscus leucopus. The sequence goes on along the minus strand of NC_051075.1, from coordinate 54,934,198 downwards.
CCAGTATTCATTCTATGGTAGTTCACTATCACAGTAAATGACAATTATTTGTTCTGATTATTAATACAGCAAATGCTTCAGTTCAATTCAATTCAGTAAGTGCTTTCTGTGTTCTCCATAGCACTCTACCCACTATAAAGAATTGTAAGGATGAACAGTGTGGCCCCCGTTCTTAGCCAACATGAAATTTAGTGTAGATAGGTGGGCAACACGGCTCAATGGTAGAGCATTTACCCAGCACATACAAAACCCAGGGCATGGTCCCCAGCCTGGGAGTGGGGTAGGGAGAGGGTGGAATAATGAATATAATTGCTTACATCTTTGATATGTATAGAAATGACTTGTTTACATGTGTGAAACAACTGTGTATATGTGAAATAAAGGTATTTTTTATTTAGGATAATTCCTTTGTGTTTGATCAAAGGATTTTTTTTTTTTTTTTTGCTTTTATAGACTCCTGCCTTTCTAACTTACAGCAGCAATCAGTTCAAAAAGCTGTAATCAGTTCAAAATCACTTTTAAGACCCAGCTCCTATTGGAATCTAAATAATTAGCAGCTCTTAAAAGGCTGTTGTAGAGACGTGTCGCTGCCGATGTCTGATAGGATGACGCAGCCCGGCCCCAGCCTGTACCGCAGTCTTTCGGGATAATTGCTGCGGCAGTGTTCACAGCCTGCACCTCTATTTTACACATTCCAGTTTAAAGAAGCCTCTTTCTCACCTTTCTTTGTCTGCTTTGGAGCAACGTGACAGCCTCTCTCCACTTAAGGAAGGCCTTTGGTCCTTTCTAACGTAGACCAACAGGGAGGGATGGAGGGAGGGCTGTATGTCATCATCAAGGTGGTGACCCAAGAGTCCACCATCAGCATCCGTAAGCACATCCATGGACTGGAAGTCAGGAGCCATGTCCTTTGGATACCTAGAGAAATCCCGAAATCTGCCATGGGTGAGATGGGGACCCTAAATGTGTACATGGATACCATGCTTAAAAGACTGTCTGGTCCAAAGGAGTAAGGAATGACCCAGACTGTATCTGTGTGTTTTTCTGGAAAATATGATGAGGTTTACAAAGTAGGTCTACCGACTGGCAGTGCAAAAGTAAGTAACTGCTTAGTATCAGGGTTAGAAAAAGACCCTGAGGCTGGAGAGATGGCTAAGAGGTTAGGAACACTTACTGATCTTGCAGAGGACCTGGATTCACTTCCCAGCACCCACATCTCTCTCAAAAACAAAAACAAAAAACAACAGTGGGTACCGGCTCTTGCCGCCTAGGCTGACAACCTGAGTTCCGTCCCCAGGACTAATCCCAGGACACACATGGTGAAAGCAGAAAATCAGATCCCAAAAGCTGCCCTTTGACCTCCACACTTATGCTATGGGATGTTTTTGCCCATCCCCCAATACAAATAAATGAAATTGAAAAAAAAATTTTTTTTTATTTTTGTTTTTGTTCTTTTTGAGACAGGGTTTCTCTATGTCCTTTTGGTTTCTGTCCTAGATCTCACTCTGTACACCAGGCTAGCCTCGAACTCACAGAGATCCACCTGGCTCTGCCTCCTGAGTGCTTGGATTAAAGGTGTACGCCACCACCACCTGGTGAAAAAAAAAATTTTTTTTTAAGTGGACCTGGGACAGCTACTCCATTGCCCTTTGATGCTGGCGACCCCTTCATTGTTATCATCGAGATCCTGTGTGCCGAAACTTGGTCAGTGTGTCTTCTCTTTCAGACTTCAGCTGAAATAGCAAAAAAATGTGCCTCAGAAGGCTGTGTCCAATCATTATCTGATTCATTGTCCCTAACACAGAACAAAAACCCGTTTTCTTTCCATTCAGAAACCCTGTAGCTAGACTTTCCCGAGTGGGGACAGTTTCTGAGAGATTCCCCCTTTTAACTAAAGCGCCCTCCAAGAAGTGGGGGGCTGGGCAATCAGCTAATGGGTGCATGGACTGCCCTGGATAACTCTGCTTGGAAGGATGCTGTCTTGTAAGTTTATCTATTTACTTGTAAATTCATTTTTCTTTTATTTTATTTGTATGGATGTTTTGCCTACATGCCTATCTATACACTGTGTGTATGTGCCTGGTGCCTTGGGAGGTCAGAAGGAAGCATCGCATCTCCTGGATCTGGAGGTGCAGGTGGTTGAGAGCGGCCATGTAGGTGCTAAAAATCAAACCCAGGTCCTCTGGAAGAGCAGCCTGTGTGTGCTCTTAACTGCTGAGTCATCTTTCTAGCCCCTATTTATTTATTTTATGTTTATATTTTGAGATATGGTCTTATGTGAGCCACACCAGCCTTAAATTCCCTATATAACTTAAGATGGCCTTGAACGTCTGAATGCCTGTGGTGTTGGAGAACAAACCCAGGGCTTCCAGAATGCTAGCTAGGCCCTCTACCCTCTACACTCCACGCCCCTTTTGGTTTCAGGGTTAGGGATTGAATGAACCCAGGGCCTTAGTTGCAGCCTTGTGCAAGCTACAGGCATGCACTTTACCAATGAGCCACACCCCCAGCCCATAGCATTTCTCATGGTATCATTGCTAAAGACAGGATCTTACGGGGAACCACATACAGAAGGAAGAAGGCCCGGTATCTCAGAACACCAAACTTCCACATCCTGTTTGTACCATGCTGTATCCTGGCCTACATGTCACTGGCCTCTGCTGACGGTCTGACGGGTGCCCCTTATCATCTTCCATAGTTATTTCTGGAAGGCCCCCAAGGGCTCAGGAGCAAACCAGCCATGTACTTCTACTTAGCCTCTCCACGGATGACCTGGTACTCGCAAGCCCCTTAAAAGGGACTGCCTCTGTACAAACACCGTCACTCGGCTTCAAACAAATATTCTCTCTCTTCTCTGCTAAGGTCACTGTGGGTCAGCAAGTTGCCAAAGCAGAAAGCCTGAAGAGGCAATGACCCTCTCACTGAGTGTGGTACTTAGTTTTTTAGGATATTAGCATTTTATTTCTTTGTTTGTGTATTTATTTAGAGACAGGGTCTTTCCAAGTAGCCCTGGCTGTCCTGGAACTTCCTATGTAGACCTGTGTTATTAAATGGTTATGACTTCAGCATTAAAAAATATTTCCTGGGGGCTGGAGAGATGGCTCAGCAGTTAGGAGCACTGGCTGCTCTTCCAAAGGTCCTGAGTTCAATTTCCAGCAACCACATGGTGGCTCACAACCATCTGTAATGAGATCTGGTGCCCTCTTCTGGTGTGCAGTCATACATGCTGTATACATAATATATATATATATATATATATTTCCTGGCCAGGTAGTGGTGGCGCACACCTTTAATACCAGCACTCAGGAGGCAGAACCAGGTAGATCTCTGTGAGTTCAAGGCCAGCCTGGTCTACAGAGTGAGATCCAGGACAGGCTCCAAAACTACACAGAGAAACCCTGTCTCAAAAAAACCAAAAAAAAAAAAATAAAAACCAAAAGCATTTCTTGGCATAATTGGCTCTCAAACCTAGTAGCCATTCTCTAGACTGGGTAAGGATTAGCGTTAGAGTGGTAGATGGATTGGCGCCTTTCTTTCCTCTGAGTACTGGTTTTGAGAAAAAGATTTTGATGATACAGTGTCTGGTCCCATCATCCGCTCCTTCCATTCACAACTCTGTCCCTTTTACTACTGCTTTTTTTTTTTTTTTTTTTGTAAATAGGGTCCTATGGACCTCTGAGCAGCTGAGGATGGCCCTGAATGCCTCATCCTCTTGCCTCTGCCTCCCAAGGGCTGAACCACAGTAAACAGTTTTTGTTTCGTTTTTGCCCTGTGGATTGAACCGAGGGCCTCATGCAAGTGCTCTTCCAGCTGAGCCGTACCCCTGCACCCCAGTTCCTCTTGCCTTTTGTGTACAGAGTGTGTGTCCCTGGCCGTCTGGCAGCCCCTTGTTCACCCATTTACACGTTCTCTGCTGGCTTTGTTTGTGGCTTTTCTGGCTGGGTGGGGAAAAGCAGTATAATCTCCCACGTCCCTCGGGCTGGCCACGTGGGCTCTCACGCTGTCCTGCGGCACCCCTCCCCGCCAGGCCCCCCCCCCCATCTTCTTTATTCCACATACTTGACACATGAGGCAGTTTCCAGGGACAAAGCACAGACAGTCCTCCGGCTGATTCCAGCACTGGGAAGACCCAGGACGGAGCCAACCAAGTATGTGATTGGCAAGGACTTCTCATCAAACATCTGAAGGACATGGTGGCCCCAGATGGAAGACGTGTCTCAGAACGAATGGAACATGGGGAAGTTTAGCAATGAAATTGGACCAGACTGTGACCTGGAAAGCCATGAGACCTGTGCAGAAAAGAAGCCAACAACTCACTCTACACCGGGGTGGTGGGGGTGGGGGTGGGGATCCGACACCACTAGAAAATGGCTTTTCATTCACAACTGAAGTGCTTTACTACTACTGTGACTTGTTTAACATCCCTTGTTTTAACATTCAGCATTAGCCTTGGCCAAAGAAAAGTCTCTGGGACTAGAAACGCATTGGCTCTCTGTTAAAAGAATGCAAAACATCATTTTCACAGGAAATGCAATGACAAAGCCTTGGATGTAGACAAAGCCTTGGTAACCATCAAATAATGTTATGAAACCCAGGCATGGAAAGGCTGAAATAGAACCTTGGTGTGGTTCTCCTGAAGGAACAGCTGTTGCAAGATACTTGATTACATCGTGTAAAGATATGTCACTGTGGTTGGTTTAATAAAAAGCTAAACAAAAATAGATAGATAGATAGATAAATAAAAATAAAAAGCTAAACAGTCGGGCAGTGTTGGCGCATGCCTTTAAGCCCAGCACTCAGGAGGTAGAGGCAAGCAGATCTTAGTGAGTTCAAGGCCAGCCTGGTCTACAAAGTGAGTTCCAAGACAGCCAGATTGTTGCACAGAAAAACCTTGTCTCAAAGAACCAAAAAAGATTTAAAAAAATAAATAAAAAGCTAAACAGTCAATAGCTAGGCAGGGAGAATAGGTGGGATTTCCAGGCAGAGAGATGAACTAGTGATGAACCAAGGGACAGAGGAGATGCCAGGAAATGCAGAACAAGTCCGAGGTACAGAATGTAAGAAAAGTGAAAGGCCATGTGGTAGAACATAGATTTAAAACTATGAGCTAATTGCAGATATAAGAGCTAGTTAGGGGACTGGAGAGATGGCTCAGTGGTTAAGAGCACTGGCTGCTCTTTCAGGGGACCGGGGTTGAATCCCACAACTGTCTGTAACTCCAGTTCCAGGGGATCTGACACCTTCACACAGACATAGATGCAGGCAAAACACCAATGCCCAAAAATAAAAATAAATAATTTAAAAAAAAAAAAAAAAGCTAATTAGGAGCAAGTCTAAGCTATAGACTGAGCTTTCGTCATTGATGAGAAGTCTGTGTGTCATTATTCAGGAGCTGCCTGGCAGGACAAAGACTCGTTACAAACAATAGCATGTGCAACGGTATTCAGCCAACAAGATGTGTTGTTATTGTTTTCTTTGTGGGAGATATGAAATGATCAAGAGATGGATCCTGGACTGAAACAGAAAGAAATAGGGCCTGGCCACTAGGAAGACTCCTTATGCTTTAACTGTATAATAAACAAATAAATATATGCAGAGTTCTTCTCTACCCAGTATTCCAAATCTCATTGATAAGTAAATTGCTGTTCCTCACAAGGACCTGTGCATTTTATATGTTAATTTTGAATTAATTTATTTATACAAATAGGAGAGTTTTCTATCAAGTCTCTCATTAAAAAAAAAAAAAAATTTTTTTTTTTGGAACCTAGCAGGCTGGGGTAAGAGTAGCCTCTGGGGCTGGAGAGATGGCTCAGCAGTTAAGAGCACTGGCTGCTCTTCCAGAGGACCTGGGCTCAATTCCCAGCACCCACATGGTGGCTCACAACTGTCTATAACTTCAGTTCCAGGGAATCTGTCACCCTCACACAGACACACATGCAGGCAAACACCATTGTACATAAAATTAAAAAAAAAAAAAAAGGCCACTGATGACTTCTGTCTGGCCAATGATGCTGTGCCTCCAAAGAGAGTAGAATAAGAGGAAAAGTTGGATTTTTAGAATGGATAAAACAGTTAATTTAGTGGTTTTGAAAAGCCTCTCTCACTGGAGGAACTCATTCCAAGTTGGCAGGAGGCTCTGTTCCATGTGGTCATTCAGAAAACCAGGTTTGGTTTTGTTTTGTTTCTATGTCTTCAAGGATATATTTCACTTGCACGCTCAAAGCTGGATCTCAGGCAAATTTCTTGTTCTGATTCAAGGAAAGGTAAAGCAGTCTGGATTAGGCAAACCACTACCTTAAAACGTAGGACTAGAGACAGGTGTGGTGGCACAGGCCTTTCTGAGTTCGAGGCCAGCCTGGTCTACAGAGTCAGTTCCAGGATAGCCAGGGCTACACAGAGAAATCTTATCTCGAAAAGACAAAACAAACAAACAACAAAAAAAAAAACAAAACAAACAACAACACACACACACACACAAAGCCATCTCTTTTGCTTTTCACAATGTAATGCAATTACATGTCACATCTCTGGCAGGGAGGCCAGAGATTTCTATCCTCAGATGGACAGCTACTGACCCCACTAGAAATAGACACCTGCGGGGACCGGAGAGACGGTCCGCGGGTTAAGGGCACTGGCTGCTCTTCCAGAGAACCTGCTTTCAATTCCTTGCACCCACATGGCAGCTCACAACCAGCTGTAAGTATAGTCCCAGGGGATCTGCTCTTCTTCTGGCCCCTGCAGGTACCAGGCATGCATGCAAGTGCACGGACCTACAAGCCGGCAAAACACTCATACACATAAAAATACACTTAAAAACATTTCAATGCACCTACGGAAAGGGGAAGGGGAAATCTCTGGTCGAGTCCACTGTGGAGACCCATCTGAATGGAGTTTCTTTGTTGCTAAGCTGTCCCAGAGACACCTAAGAGAGGAGCTGTGCAGCCTCTGAGGGCGGCTTTTGTCTGGGCTGGCACAGGCCCGGCTCGCACAGCTACTCGGTGAGGTCTTCCTTACGTCTTCCTCACGTCATTGCCAGCTCTCACCCCGTCCACCTTGATCCACTTCCGAGGAGGCTGCTGGTTATGAGGACATGAGGCTGCTGCCTCTGGTCTTGTCCTCCCAAACCCTTCACCTGTCTTCTAGAAGTTGTGCCTGACTTTCCTCTTGGGACACCCAGAAGCCCTGTACGCTGTTTGTTTTCACTCTAAGGTCCAGAGAAGGCCGTGGTGTTAGACCTATGGTCAGATTAACCAGTCACATTCCAGGAGAGCTTCACTGGGCAACAGAAAGAAAGAAGAAAAAGCACTCAAGTGTTGAGATTGTTCTTAAGTCCCCCCCCTTTTTTTTTCTTCAGATAAATTGTTGGTTGTTTTTTTGTTTTGGTTTGGTTTGGTTTGGTTTTGGTTTTTCGAGACAGGGTTTCTCTGTGTAGCTTTGTGCCTGTCCTGGATCTCACTCTATAGATCAGGCTGGCCTCGAACTCACAAAGATCCACCTGCCTCTGCCTCCCGAGTGCCAGGATTAAAGGTATGCGCCACCGCCGCCCGACTTTTTTTCATTTTTCTTATTAAGAGATTTTCTACTCACTCTACATACCACCCACAGATCCCCCTCCTTCCTCCTCCCACCCTCTAGCCCTCCCTCCCTAGACACCCACATCCCCACATCCCCCAAATCAAGGTCTCCCATGGGGAGTAAGCAGAGCCCGACACACTGAGCCTAGGCAGGTCCAAGACCCTCCCCACTGCACCAAGACTGTGCAAGGCGTCACATCACAGGCACCAGATTCCCAAAAGCCTGCCCATGCACCAGGGACAGATCCCGATCCCCCTGCCGGGGTGACCCCAAACAGTTGGAGCCAAACAACTGTCTTCCATAGCCACAGGGCCTAGTCCAGTCCCATGGGGGCTCCACAGCCATCAGTCCACAGCTCATGGTCTTCCACTAGTGTGGCCAGTCATCTCTGCACGTCTTCCCATCATGATCTCAACGTCCTCGCCTGCAGAATCTCTCCTCTCTCTCATCAATTGGATTCCCAGAGCTCAGCCTGGAGCCTGGCTGTGGATCTCTGCATCTGCCTCCATCAGTCACTGGACAAAGGCCCTGTGATGACAGTTAGGGTATTCACTAGACCGGTCACCAGAGTAGACCAGTCCAGGCACCCTCTGGACCTCTATCAGCCCCAGTCCAAGATGGGGTCATCCTTTTTTTTTTTTTTCTTTTTGGTTTTTTGAGACAGGGTTTCTCTGTGTATCCCTGACCAGGCTGGCCTCGAACTCACAGAGCTCCACCCGCCTCTGCCTCCCAAGTGCGGGATCAAAGGTATGCATCACCATGCGTGGCTCAAGCTTCAAATGGGCAGAATTAGGCAGGAATCACTCGCAACCATCCAGTCCCTTCCACTTACATAGCCAAAGATGACCGTGAACACCTGGTTCTCCGGCCTTCACCTCCTGCTGGGTGTTGGGATTACCATGGACCATTACACCCAGTTTATGTAATCCTGAGCGAGGATCAAATGTGGGACCTTTAGCACACTAGGCTGGCACCACATTCCCAGCCCTGAAGCCTGCCTCTTTAAGAACAGAGTCAGCCCTCAGCTTGGCGGTAGGACAGTGAGAAGGGGAAGACCAGGAGCCAGCCAATTGTTTTCCAATAGCTAACCAGACTTTGAAAGGCCTCATCAGATCACAGCTCTGTTACCCTGGGGACAGTTTCATTAGGAGAGCTGTCCCCAAATCCCCTCTCTGGCCTGCCCCTCCCCCATCTAGTGGACTTGCCCAAAGCTTTCCAGAAAGAAAAGAAAAAAAAAAAAAAAAGCTTTTGTTCCCAGGCAGAGGAGCTTCTTGTTCTCAGGCCAGGGCGCAGCTTCCCTGTCCCCCTCCCTCTCCCTCCCGGGTGAAGTCAGGCCAAGGCTGGGTGAAGAGTTCGAAGGGTGTGGGCGGTCTTCACGGGAACAAGGAGTCCTCTTCTGTTATTGCTCTTCAGGGCCATTTCCAGACAGATAGGAAGTAAGAAAATAGTAAACATTCTTCGGCTCCAGACGGCAGCTGAGACAGGAGCAGGAGCCTCACACGGAGGCCCTGCCTGTAGGGGCAGCAGCAGGTAGGAAATGTGAGGTTCAGGTTTACGGGACAAGGCCTGGGCCCTGTGAAACCAGCTCCCCCCAACCAACCCCACAACCTCCAACCCCACAACTTCCCCCAGCCCCCCAGCCCCCATTCTCCCACCCCCCACCCCCGTGGCCTGGGCCGTGACCCAATGCAAGCCCACTGTTTCAGCTACCCCCCAGTCCATGCCAACTGCTGCTTTCCCGGCCCATGCTCAGGCATGTTCCTTTCGGGTCATAGACTCCACTGTCCCTCCGGAGTTAGAGCGTCCAGTCAAAGACAGTTAAGTGACACGTTCATCTTCCTTCCAAGACAAATCCTCTCCTGCCCCTGTTGAGGCATGGAGTTGGGGACCACTGGTCTTCTAGGATGCAGACATGACCAGCTTCTCCAATTGCACGTGGCTTCCAGGGCCTAAGTGGCAGGAGAGGAAGAGGAAGAAGAGCGGCTGGGGGCATGGGGACATAAGGCTGCCCTCCCTGGGTGTGGGAAGGTCATGAAATCTCTCCCCTAGGAGATCCCTGGGTTCAGCAGAACCTTCTCTGTGGTTCCCCCTGGACATCCTTTATTTGCACTTCCATCCAGGTCAGTAATCCGGGACTCCACCTGAAGCCTTCTAACTTCGCCCTGCTGAGACCCCACTGTTCTTCCAGGAGGTCCCTGGAAAGACACCACAGTGCCCCGCGGGCCCGCCCCCCCTGCTCACCCATGCTCTGCAGGAAGTCTGTGGGAAACACAGGGCCCCTGGGCCAGTCCCAGTGAGGCCCTTCTCCAGGAAGAGGCCCATGGGAGTCTCAGCTCTGAACGGCTCTGAGGATGAGAGCTGTGGGACCACAAAGCCCCCGGGAACAGGGCTTTCAGCACAGCTTTGACCTTTCCTTTCTTGTCTCTCTGTTACCGGGATAAAATGCCACGACCCACGCAACTTGGAAATGAGAGTGTTAATTTGGGGCTGACGGTTTTGTAGGGTTGGAGTCCGTGACCACCATGATGAGGAGCATGCCCGCAGTCGACAGACCGGCATAGTGGAGGAGCAATGGCTGAAAGCTCACATCTTTTTTTAAAGAGATTTTTTTTATTCATTTTACGTACCAACCACAGATCCCCCTCCCCCCCTGCTTCCCACTCCCACCCTGCACCCCACCTAACCCACCCACCTTTCCCTCCTCAGACAAGGCAAGGCCTCCCATGGGGAGTCAGCAGAGCCTAGTCCATTCAGCTGAGAAAGGTCCAAGCCCCTCCCCCTGCATCAAGGCTCTGCAAGGTGTCCCCCCCATAGGTACTGGGCTCCATAAAGCTTGCTCATGCACCAGGGATGGATCCCTTGAGCAGATCAAGCCACAACTGTCTCACTTATGCAGAGGACCTAGACTGGTACCTTGAAGGCTCCATAGCTGTTGACCTAAAGTTCATGAGTTCCCACTGGTTTGGGTTGGTTGTCTCTGTAGTTTTCCCCATCAGGATCTTGATGCCCCTTGCTCATAGAATCCCTCTTCCCTCTCTTTGACTGGACTCCTGGAGCTCGGCCTGGTGCTTGGCTGTGAATCTCCACATCTGCTTCCTTCAGTTACCGGATAAAGGCTCTATGATGACCGTTAGGGTATTCACCGATCTGATTACCAGGATAGGTCAGTTGCTGGGGTCATCCTGGTGGATTCCTGGGAACTTCCCTAGCACCAGGTTTCTCCCTATCCCCATGATGTCTCCCCCTATCATGGTATCTCTTTCCTTGCTCTCCCACTCCGTCCCTGTTCCACCTCGACCATCCCGTTCCCTTATGTTCTCATCCCCCATCCCTTACCCTCTATTGCGCCCCCGCACCCCCAGTTTACTCACAGAGATCTCATCTATTTCCCCTTTCCAGGGCGATCCATGTGTCCCTCTCAAGGTCCTCCTGGTTAGCTAGTTTCTCTGGAGCTGTGGGTTGTAGTCTGGTTCTCCTTTGGAAAGCTCACATCTTGAGACACAAACCAACCAACCACAAGGCAGAGAAAGAGAGCTCCCTGGGAATGGCACCAGTCTTTAAAAACCGCGAAGCCTACCTCTACTGACTCACATTTTCTCAACAAGGCCACCCTTCCTAATCTATCTCGAACAGTCTCACCATCTGGAGAGTATTCACACATTTGAACCTATGGGTCATTCTCGTTCAAACCGCCACAGCTCCGGATCCCCACACTCCTTCAAGTGTTCGGGTTTTTTTTTTTGTTGTTTTGTTTTGTTTATTGTGTTGTTTTGTTTTATTTTTGAGACAGGATCTCACTAGGCAGTCCTGCCTGGCCTGAAACTCTCTGTGTAGACCAGATTGGCCATGAACTCACAGAGCTCTGCCTGCCTCTGCTTCCCAAGTGCATGCCTGACTTTAACTGCAATTAAGTCTTGAGGTGATACGTTAGTATATAACCAATCTGTGACATAGATACTGAATCTTGATGGTGACTTTGGGTCTGCAGGCCAACCTTTGTAATCTCTTGTACAGCATCTGGAATGCTCAGGGTCTAGTCTCACTCTCTCTGGGCTGGTTTCCAGCATTGGTCCCCACAGCTACAGCAGTGAGTGGCCTGGTCGTTCACCACTGTGCACCTTCTGATATATGTACCCCACAGGCTTATGAGTTTAAAGACTTGGTCCTCAAACCCAGGGTGGAAGATGGGGGGAGTTGTGGAATCTTTAGAATGTACAACCTCCCTGGAAGGTAGTAGGTCATTGGGAGGTGGGGCTTAAAGGTTATAACCCAGCCCAGCCCTATGTCCAGCTAGTCTTTGTTTTTTGTTTTTTTTTTCGAGACAGGGTTTCTCTGTATAGCTTTGCGCTTTCTCTCTTTGGAGACCAGCTGCCTCAAACTCACAGAATCTGCTGCTCTGCTCCGATGCTGGATTAAGCGTGCGCTACCACCGTCCGGCTGTTTTTTTTTTTTTTTTAATAGATACTTTATTTATTTTCTGTGCATTGGTGTTTTGCCTGCACGTATGTCTGTGTGAGGGTGTCAGGTCCTCTGGTACTAGAGTTACAGGCAGTTGTGAGCCACCATGTAAATGCTGGGAATTGAACCTGGGTCCTCTGAAAGAGCAGCCAGTGCTTTTTTTTTTTTTTTTTTTAAGATTTAATTTATTTATTATGTATACAGCATGTATCCCTGCAGACCAGAAGAGGGCGCCAGATCTCATTACAGATGGTTGTGAGCCACCATGTGGTTGCCGGGAATTGAACTCTGGACCTCTGGAAGAGCAGCCAGTGCTCTTAACCACCAAGCCACCCCTTCATTCTCTCAGCCCCAGTCTTTCTGTTTATTGATAGCTGCAAGATGTGAGCAAACTGGCCCATACTACCACCACCAGGAAGCCACCCGCCAACGTGACTTACTATTACTACCATAAAGGATACTATCCTCTCAAACTGAGAGCCAGAAGGAATCCTTCGCCCTGAAGTTGTTTTTGTTTTTTTCCAAGACAGGGTTCCTCTGTGTAGCCCTGCCTGTCCTGGAAGTAGCTCTGTAGACCAGGCTGGCCTCAAACTCAGAGATCACCTGCCTCTGCTTCTCAAGTGCTGGAATTAAAGGCGTTGCTCTGCCACCACACTCAGTTGTTTCTTCTTTAAAAAAAAAAAAATGTGAGTGGTAATTTTGTCTGCCTGTGCTGCTGTGCCACATCTGTGTGCAGTACCCCTGGAGGCCAGAAGAGGGCAACAGATCCCTCGGGATAGGAGTTATAGAAGATTTGTAGCCAGCATGTCGGTGCTGAGAACTGATCCTGTGTCTTCTGGGAGAGCAGGCAGTGCTTATAATAGTTAAGCTGTCTCTCTAGCCCTGCTTAAGTTGTTTCTTGTTTGGTATTTAGTCAGGACAACTAGAAAAGTAACTAACAGTATAGATTTCATAAGCCAGAAGCTATCTTAGAGGATAGGTAATGTGTTCATGCAGATTGCATTGGCTTTTGTGGATGTTGGGAAGAAAAACATCTAAGGCATGAACAGAAGGTGCTTATGACCACGTGACCTCAGAGACGCAGGAAGAAATCCAAGCTGAAGCTAGCATCCAGACTCCCCACTTCTGGTCTTAAAGTTGTGCTTTCTGAACCACACAGAGGATGGTTCATAGTACAGGAGTCTCTCCAGACACCTCAAGGCTGCTGGGATACTGCTCTTTGGGTAATGGTTTCTTTATGGAAAGATGGGGCTCGAAATACTGAAATCTTGTTTCTGTTTTGCCAACTTGGCTAATATAACTCCTTGGAGACATCCAGAACCAGGAAACAAGCAACCCCTTCGGAAGCTCACAAGCCTCATCTCAAGCAGACTAGCGCTCACTGCTACCCAAACCCTAACTTCTTCCTGTCATGGTAGAGCTTTCCAAGGAGGTTGGATGAGAATCTGTGACCTTCGGAAATCTCTCAGGTGGCTCCTCCCAAGGGAGAATTGCGCACATTGCAGATAACCAAGGCCAGCACTTCATGAGCACCCGTTAGCAGTGAGAGACTTCTCTAGTCTTCACAGCACCCCCGAAGGAAGCCGAGAGTGCCTGGTAGACAGTGGACAGTTCAAGAAAGCGAGGTTCAGGAATGAGGCCCAGGTCACATGGCCAGCAATGGTGAGTAAAAGAGCCCCAGGGACCTCAGCCTGGCCTGTCGAACCCTAACGCCTCTCTCCCATTGTGGGATAATCTTTGTACACTGTAAAGATGCGCCTTTGCCAACGCACCTCCTGATTGGCTTAATAAAAAGCCCGGTGGTGGTGCACATCTTTAATCCCAGCACTGAGGACACAGAAGCAGGTGGATCTCTGTGAGTTCGAGGCCAGCCTGGTCTACAGAGTAAGTTCCAGGACAGCCAGGGCTACACAGAGAAACCCTGTCTCAAAAAACCAAACAACAACAGAACCATATGTGATGGTACAAGTGTGTAATCCCAGAAGCACTGGGGAGGTGGAGGCAGGAGAATCAGAAGTTAAAGGCCATTCTCTTTGGCTAGTTGGTGAGTTTCAGGACAACCTGGGCTACATGAAACCTAGTCAAAAGAAAGGGAGGAAGGGAGAGAGAAAGGAAAGGAAAAGAAAAAAGAAAAGAAAAGAAGTCTAGAGACGGGTCAGTGGTTAAAAGCACCGGTTGCTCTTCCAGAAGACCAGGCTCAATCTCCAAAGCCATGGTGGCTCACAATCACCTCTAACTCCAGTCCCCAAGGATCCAACTCCTTCTGACCTCTGTGGACACTAAGTAGGTATAGGCTCCACAAAGACAGAGCACCTGTACACATAAAGTAGTATTTTTAAAGAAAAAAAGGATGGAGAGAGGGAAAAGGAGGAAGGAGGGAGGAAGGGAAAAGGAGAGGGCAGGAAGGAACTAGGTCCATCGGGGCTTGGGAGCACATCCCAGCACACAGGAGACGTGTGAAGATGGAGATCTTGAGTCCGAGGCCAGCCTGAGTCGTGTGGTAGGACTCTGACTCCAAACAAAACAAAGAAAATGGAGTCTGATGCCGGTTGCTCAGGTTGGAAACCTAGTCTGTCCTCCCTCCTCCTCACCGCCCCCCCCACCCCCCTCCCCTCCCCCCTCCCACCCCCCACGGCTCACATTCTGCATCAGAAAATTGGGGACGTGAATAAGTAGCTGCCTGGGCTGTTGGGAGCGTGAAATGAGGTGGTGCCTGTGAGATTCGTAGCAAGAGTAAACAGCCTGTTAAATTTTTATTGACATTGCGATTACCATTACTCTCCCTTCGTTATTCTAGGCTCTTCTGTGGGGCTGGTATTTGAAAATTTAAACAAAACAGGTGTCTAGCTGAAGGCTGGCGACAGGGAGATCTGGCTCGGAGATTGTCTTATGATTTGGGAGTTTCTTTGTCAGCTCCGAGACAGCTCCCCCACGTAAGATGATGAGTGTGATTAATCGCAATCAGCTCCTCTCCCCTTAATGAAGGAAGCTGGATGTCACCCTGAGGCTTCTGCGCAAGCTGAGGCGGTTACCCACTGTGTCCACGTGGTGTCGCTATCGATCACGCTCGGATTCCTGCAGCCACACCAGGTTATACTGGGTCACTGGAATTTACCACCAGACTCCCAGGTAGAGCAGCCATGTTGGCAGGCGGCTGGGGATTCTTCAGCCACACCCTTTGAAACCTGTTTTCCACACTACACTGTGTGTGTGTGGGGATGGGGAGAAGAGACTTGGCCAAGGTGACCTGGTAATTGGACACAGAACTGGAAGAGTGCCCTGGTCTCCTACCTCCCAACTAAGTGTACCTCCCACGATATATAACGTCCCGAGTGTAAGAAGCCTTGGGGATGACACAAGGTCTTTCCGGGTGGCCAGACCCAACACATCGAGGGATTTGATTTAAAGGTGAGGCCAGGGTGACACACTGACCCCCTGTTTCTTTCCTTGAACCCTGGCTTTTCCGGGCCAAGGCAGGTCTCCTGGTTGCCTCTTAGATGGATGGTGGGAATGATGGACTCCGTGGCTCATCATGAAACGTGCAAGATTTCAGGACACCTTTCCTTCCCCCAGAAAGATCCAGCCTTGATCTGCTCCCGAGGAGTCTGTCTTCTGGGGACCCCAGGGAGTGCACCCCTGGGAAAGAGACAACTCTGTGAGCCAATTTCTCTTTTGAGGATGATCACAGTCAGGTGCCCTGGAGTCGACCTCCTCGAACCCGTGGTTTCTCTACCTGAGTTGCTCCCCTATACCTTGGGAAGGTGTGCTAAGAGGCAAGAGTGGACCAAGACAGGTCCCAGCCACACACCCAATAGATGCTCAGGAATCTAGGTGCTCACAAGAATCAGTTCCCATCTTTCCAGGCCCTTCCTTGAAGCCTTCCAGAAGGGAGCAACATGGCTGTACCCTAAGGCATCTCACACAGCAGAGAGGGGGGCGGGCGCCTACGATTACAATTCTGTCACTCTTTACCTTACCATAATGATGCCAATTTCCACTTCAGCAGTGGAGAGGGGGTCCCACACCCTACCGTGTGTCCCTGGGCTCCAGGTTGGCACCAGCAAGACTACCACAGAGTAGGTCAGAGCTCCATGTCCTCTGAGGCCAGCACCACAAACAATGAGGTAGAAAGCACACCTTCCACTGCTAAGTACGCTTGGCTTGGCAGAGGAGAGAGGGAAGGAAGTGTGGAGGGAGGGGAGAAGGCCTCGGGAGGCCACAGCCTCCTCTCCATCCACTAGTCAGCAGGGGGCTTCTGGGAGCGCAGGCCCCTCCCTTCCCCCAGCTGTCTAAGTGACAGAGAGAAGAGGGTAATATTCAACAGTGTTGTAATGATTGACATACATATGCAGATTTTTTTTTTGAGAACGGTTGGGTTGGGGATGAGCACAGGAAAAAAAAGTACAACCATTCTGGAGTTGATTTATTTTTATTGCTCTTTAAAAATCATGCAAATAATTGATATTCATTGAAAAAAAACAGGAAACACAGATGAGCCAAGAGAAAACAACGAAAATCATCTGTTAACACCTTGGCAGAATCCGTTCTCATGAAGCATCTTTTTGTTTCATTAATAAAACGGTGTCTTGCTGTTCTACATACAGCCTGAGAGCCTCGGTTGTTTTTTCTTTGTGTGTGTGTGTGTTCGAGTCCAGAGGGAGGAGAGAGGTCAGCCTCACTTACCATCCTCGGGAATGCCAGCCACCCTGACTGGTTTTGAGGCGAGGTCTCTCACAGGGACCTGGAGCTCACCAATGAAACTAGGCTGGCTGATCAGCAAGCCCTAGGGATGCAGCTGTGTCCGGGTCCGAGCACTGGGATCACACGTGTACAAGGCCACCCCAGGCCCCTCACGGGAGGGCGGGGTGGCTGCTGGGGTAGAAGCAGGTGTTCGTGTGTGTGCAACAAACACCTTACCACAGGAGACGTGTCGTGTCAGCCCTGATCTGTATTTCTTTCTAAGATTTATTTTCGGGGTGCTTGAGAGGGTGGCTCAGCAGTCAAGAACACGCCTCTTTCAGAGGACCTCGGTTCTATTCCCAGCACACATAAGACAGCTCCCAACTATCTTGTAACTCCACTTCTAGACAATCTGGTACCCTCACACGGACATACCTGCAGGCAAAACACCAATGCACATAAAATAAAAATAAATAAATCTTTTTAAAAAAAAAAAGATTTATTTTTGGCCTGGCAGTGGTGAGGCACACCTTTTATCCCAGCACTCCGGAGGCAGACGCAGGCAGATCTCTGTGAGTTGAAGGCCAGCCTGGTCTACACAGCAAGTTTTCAGGACAGCCAGGACTACACAGAGAAAGCCTGTCTCAAAAAAACAAAACGAAAAAGATTTATTTTTATTTTATGTGTTTGAGTGTTTTGCTTGTGTGTATGTGTAGGCCTGATGTCCACAAAAGCCAGAAGGCATCAGATCCCCTGGAACTGGAGTTACATATGGTTGAGAGCCTCCGTGCAGGCGCTAGGAACTGAACCCAGGTCCTCTGCAGGAGCAGACAGGACTCTTAACCACAGACTCATCTCTCCAGCCCTAACCTGCTTTATTTTTGATGGGATAAGATACAGGACATCCTTTCAGGACAACGGATAAATATGCTTTGTATCTATTGACATGATTGGTTCCGTGGCATTCTTGTCTGACACCTAAGACAGGGTGGCTTATGCTTGTAGTCCCAGCTACCAGGGAGAAAGGGTACTTGAACCCAGGAAACCAGGTCAGCACAGAAATGTCTCCTGTTGGTTGTGGGTCCTTTTGTTTTGTTTTTGTTTTCTGAGACAGGGTCTATGGGAACTGGAGTGATGGCTCAGCCATTAGGAAAACCTGCTGCTCCTCAGAGGACTCAGGGTTTTTTTTTGTTTGTTTTTCCAGACAGGGTTTCTCTGTGTAGCCCTGGCTGTCCTGGAACTTGCTCTGTAGACCAGGCTGGCCTGGAACGCAGAGATCCGCCTGCCTCTGCCTCCCAGAGTGCTGGGATTAAAGGCGTGAACCACACACCCTGCTACGGTCGAAGGACTCAGACTTGATTCCCACATGACAGCCTGTAACTGTAACTCTAAGTCCAGGAGATGCTATACCTTCTTCAGGCTTCCAAGGGCACCAGGCATGCACATAGTGCACAGAGGTATACATACAGAGGCAAAACATCCATACACATTTAAAAATAAAATGCATTCAGATATCTTTCAAAGGAGATAAGGTCTCGTGTAGCTCAGGCTGGCCTTGAACTCGTGCATAGCTGAGAATGAACTTGACCTAATCCCCCCTCCCTCCACCTCTTTAGTGCCAAGATCACAGGTGTTCATTACTATGCCCCATTTATGCCCTGCTGAGGCTCGAACCCAGAGCTTTCTTGCATGCTAGGCAAGTACTCTATCAGATAAACTACATCCCCAGGACTGAAAGGCCCTGTCTTAATAAAAAAACAATCATTCAGCTGGGCATAGTGGCACATGCCTTTAATCCTAGCACTCGGGAGGCAGAGACAGGCAGATCTCTGTGAGTTCGAGGCCAGCCTGGTCTACAGAGTGAGATCCAGGACAGCCAGATCTACATAGAGAAACCTTGTCTCGAAAAACCAAATAAACAAATATAATCATTCACCCCATGAGTCTCTGCTCAGTAGTGGAGATACCTGAGCACCTGTACCAGGGCTGAGGAGAGAGATCAGACTGTGGGGACCTGATTTTAGTCTCCCTTCATCCACTGGTCTCTTGTACCAGGAGGAGAGCTGTTCCAGTATAAAGACAGAGGATCCCAAGAGACCAGATCTGAGTTCCCCTTGGCCTCAGAGGCAGGGTACAGACTGGCAGGGCTGGGGGGTCGGGGCACAGGGCAAAGCCACACTGAAGGGTAGGTAATGCAGGCTTTCCTAGTGCAGGCTTACCTGGACCTCCTGCTGGCTGGGGGCTCCGTTCAGTGATGGAGCTCTGGGATCAGATAGCATGCTGGTTTTGTCACCTACCAGCTGGGACAACTGAACAAATGACCCAGCCTCATATTCTATGTGTAAAACTAATGAGAGCCACTAATCATGCTGGCGTCAGTGTAACGATTCGATGAGAGAATCTGGAGATGATGAAGCACGCGGACGGTGGCTGCCTTGGCACTCAGGTGATGGTGGGCTGTGTTACCACGGCGGGGCGGCTGCGTCCAGGCCACGCCCACGGGTCTGCCACTCCCCACCACGTCCCCCCTCTTCTCATACCCCTGACTTTGCGCTTTTCATTCTTCCTTTCCCCTTTCTTCCTCCTCCCGTTCTCCCTTGCTGGGCCATTGTGGAGGAGGGGAGAGACGGTTGCCGGAAGCCGCCCGGTACTATGGACGGCAGGAAGCCCCTCTGCAATGGAGCTTATCATTTCCCAGAACAAAAACACCCGTTCCACCCGGCCCCGGAGGAGCAGGCTCTGCCCGAGGGCTGCCGTGTCCTTAGACTGAGCAGGCAGGCTGAGTGCCCGAATGTTCTGGAAGGCCAGGGAAGACGGGGGTTCACCTGAATAGCAGCCCGGCACCTGTGTGTGCGTAGGGGAGGAAATGGGCTGTGCCCAGCTGGGAGGAACCACTGGTCTGGGACTAGCCCCTGGCTGCAAAGACAGCCTGGACCCTGGGCCAGGCCTTACCCTAGTAGCCAGACCTGCTCATGAGGAGAGAGGCAGAGAGACTACCCTTGTGGCCGGTGGGCCGGAGGTTGTAAGTGCCTGTGTTCTTTTAACTTCTCCAGAAAGGTCACCACGGGGTGGGGGTGCCCCCATTACCAGCCATCTTGAGCTCAGGATGAGATTTTTCTCGTACAGTTTTACCTACTCCCTGGATGGCCTCTGGTGTGTGAGCCTCTGACACTCTGAGGTCTTTTCCAATCGATTTCCTGGAAATGGCTGCCCAGCCAGCAGTCACGTGGGAGATGTGTGCGCTACGGGGACTTGTATGGCTGAGGTGGAGGAGGCAGGGGAGCCCGAAGCCACCCTCCCACATGGTGGCAGTGACCCCCAAGAAGAAGCGTGTGTGTCCATTTCTCCCCACCGGCTTCACCAGAGGAAGCAGTGCCCGAGAAACCTATTCACATGCATGCAGAACGGCCCCGGGCACCATTTGCTTCCTGCGGGCCTGTCTGTGTGGTTAACAATGGGAGACACCTCCACTGTCCAGCAGGCAGGGCTGCCACATTCTGAGAGTGGGCGGTGGCCCCTGGAATCGGGTAGACATGCCCGATTTTACTACAAAAGCTGGCTCATGCTCCCCGAGCGAGAGCAGAGGAGGAGGGGGAAGCTACTGAACCAGCTGTCAATGCCATAGCCACACGCGGACTATTATGCAGAAAGCTAAAAAAAAAATCAAGCAAGGATACTTCCCCCGAGAGGAAGTCCAGCGTGGACTGTTCCAAGCAAACAACTGCTGAGCAGTATGGGCAGCCATTTGTGTGAAATCACACAAGAACAAAGATCTTGACTTCACACCTAGGTGTGGGTGTGCATGTTATATATGGAAGCACCTGGAAAGTCTGACGTGGTTCACAGACACACGTAAGGCTGTGGTTGGGAACAATGGTGACATTGGTCAGAAACAGGAATGAAAGGAACGGCTTTCCTGCTGCTGCTGCTGCTGCGGCTGCTGCTGCTGCTGCTTCTCCGTCATTTATTTGCTTGTTTATTTTGGAACAGATCTCACTCTGTAGCATAGGCTGGCCTCGAAGACTCATAGCGATCCTCCTGCCGCAGATTCCTAGGTACTGGGACTACAGGTTTGAGCCACCAGCTTACTCTTTTCTCCCTACATTTATGTTCCCCAAACAAAGAGCTGTGAAAGAAAAGCCGGAGCACCGCCTCTTCTGTTTGTTCTGTGTCTTGCCTGATTGCTTCCCCCCCACACCTCCCAGGCCTGCGCTTCTTGGAAGACACCCCTCTCCCAAGTCCACCCGCTTCCACTAGGCAAGGAGAAATCATGGGTGAGACGGCTGAATGTCACCTGAATTAACATCAGAAGGCCACTGCCACACTGGAGGGACCCGTGCTGGACTTCTGCACCAAGTCCAACAGTGCCTGTGTAGAGGCAGGCCCTCACAGAGGGGGAGCATTTCATTGGGGGCTTGCAGGAGGCCTGGGCGAGGGCCCCCCGAAAGTGGGAATATAGTGATACAATGACATCAAATTCAGATGCCTTGTCTGCCCCCCACCCCACCCCGTTCCCACTGATCCCCAGAAGGGTGGGAAAGTGTAAGAACAGCTTTCTTCCTGCCTCTGTGTTGGCGGCCATCCCTCTGTCAGGCCTAAGCTGGAGCCAGCACTGTGGCCTCTGGCTGGAGCCAAATCTGCCTCTAATGGAGTCAGGGCACAACGGTCCCCAGTGCTAGGCCAAGACCCCTAAGCTCTTCATCTTGCCTGGCACTGCATTCCTTAGCCCGTCCTGCTGGGCTGGGCTGACACAAGGCCTTCTGCCCTCCAGGGTTCTCTGCTCTCAAAGAGGGGCCCTCTGTCCTGGAGACCCATGTGGCTGCCAGGGCTGTGACGAGCCTGGTTTCAATTTCCAAGGAGTCTTTGCTTCCTCTTTCCTTGTTCTAGAAGGAAGAACAGGGAAGAGGGACAAGACACACGGGTCACAGGCCTGTCCTGCGCCAAGAGTGCAGCCAGGTTCTGGGTACACTAGCTCATTCACGGCCGATGCCTATGTCACCCTCTAGATGAGGTCATAAACAGGGTGAGAAGGCCACACAGCCAACAGATACACTGACCTGGACTCAGGTCTGTCCGCCGCAGAGTCAACGTGCGTCACTATACCCTGTGGCCGTCTCCCGGTCCGCAGGTTTCAGAGCAGCCTGTGGGAGAGGGGTCCTGCCCCAGGCAGGGCAAGGAAAGCAAGCCAGGGAAAATCCAGGCTCTAGGAACTCCTGAGGAAGGGAGCCTGTTACCCTGGCTGTCTTGAGGCTCGTCCTGATCTTTGACATCCATGTTCTTTCTTAAGTGCTGACGAAATACCAGATGGCGGGCGCTCTTCTCCGAGCTGGATAAGAGAAGACAAAGTTCATATGCCGGCAGGGATGGTGGTGGATAAGGTGAGTAATGGGGCCAGGGCTTTTCAAAGGCTCCATTTTCTCTTCATTTATTCATTATGTATACAGTGTTCTGTCTGCATGTAAGCCTGCCAGGCCAGAAGAGGGCACCAGAGCTCATTACAAGTGGTTGTGAGCCACCTGTGGTTGCTGGGAATTGAACTCAGGACCTCTGGAAGAGCAGCCAGTGCTCTTAACCTCTGAGTCACCTCTCCGAGTCCTCCATTTTTCTCTTCTTTACCTGTCCCTGACATCCGCCTCCTGTGATAGTCACTGTCCCATTTTTCCTTCAGGTCCTTCCTTTAGCATCCTATAGAAAGCCCAGTACAGAGCCAGGGTAGCTGGGCAGAAGAAGGAGGGATGCCCTGAGAAGCATCCCTGCAACGGATGACATACTGAACCCCTGGCAAGGGCAGAGTGTGTTTCAAAGCAGCTGTCAGCAAAGCCAGGGTGAATTCCCAAGCCAGTTTGGTTTCTTTCTTCCTGTGAGGCACCCCTTTAAAAAAGGCAGTCAAGTAGAGTGCTTGCCTAGCCCACACACAGCCCTGGATTCAGTCTCGAGCACCGGAAACAAACAAACAAACAAAAACAAAGACCACCAAAACAAACCAACAAATAAAAAATAGGTGTGGTGGAGCATGCCTGTAATCCCAGTAGTTAGAGGCAGGAGGATCAGAATTTAGAGGTCAGCGGTATATTCTAGTGGTAAAGCATTTTGACTGCCTAAATTCAAGGTCATCCATGAATCCAGGACAACCAGTGATTCAAATATATATCTGGGTGATGGTGGCACACACCTTTAATCCCAGTACTTGGGAGGCAGAACCAGGAGGATCTCTGTGAGTTTGAGGCCAGCATGGTCTACAGAGCAAGTTCTAGGACAGCCAGAGGTACACAGAGAAACCCTGTCTCCAAAAACCAAAAATGAATGAATAGCAATAATAACAACAAGAATAATAATAACAAGACACTCAGAACTTGGCCTTCAGAACACTCCTCTGGAACATCCATCTGTGCCTGCGTCACCGCCACATCTTGACGTGCTGTGGTGCCGTCCACATCGTGGACAGAGCGGCAGGAGGAGGGATCCGAAAACCAGTTGCCTCGGGAGCTGATACACACCAAGGGGCCTTGTGCCGTGTCTAGCCATAGTATGCACCCCATAAATGCCACTGGACTTACTTGGGGCCTGGAGGCTGTTTGGCCGTCACCAACACTGCCTCATTTCTAGGCCAACAATTCTAGGCGGCAGGGGTGGCCACAACCCATCGGAACTGTTGAGCCTGGAGACAGCGGCCGGCCTCTCCCCGCAAGCTCCTAGGAGCACGGAAGCCTTCTCTGTAGGACATTGCCTGCTTTCCGCTTCAAGTGGTCTGCTACAATCACATCCGTTTCAGGGCTTTCTCCAGAGGAGGGGAGAGGCCACCTCCAGAGACCCTGTGCCCAGCAACTAATCTCTACCGGAGAGCCAACTGGCTCCTCAAATCCTCCGCAAACCATAGAGGACAAGGGAAGAGTTGTCTTTGGAGTCCTTTTCTGGGCACTGGGGAGGAAACGTCCCCAGCAACAGGATTCATGGTCTAAATTGGTGCTTTCTGGAAACCAAAGCTCTGTCACATCAGGGGACTGGAGACCTCTAAGCCTTAGAGGTCTACTGCTTACCCACCTCAGGCCTGAAGATTCAACTCAGTGACTCGCTGCTCCTCCAGGACCCCTCTGGCCAAGCTTCTGGTTGAAGGATGACTTTGGGCCTGACTGCTTCCCACACCTACAGGCCAGTCCTCTTCCGGGTCATCTCAGGCCACTCCGCCCTCACACACCTGCAGGCTTGTGGTAGAGGGGATGTGCCCCAAGCAGGGACCAGGGAAGCCAAGGGAAAAAAATCCAGCCGTAAGGGTCTCCAGAGGGCCACTGTCCCGCTGCCTTTCTTCAGGCCCTTCCTGTTCCCCTCTCCCCAAGAGTGCTGGTCCTGCACCAGACCCAGGGTGAAGCGGGAAGTCAACAGGCCAAGGCACATGGTCTCTGCACAATCCTGTGTTCTCAGCAGGTCGAGGTGGAGCCTGAGAGTTTGCGTTTCTTCTTTGAGACAGGGTCTCATGGAACAGCCCCGTCGGGCCTGGGATTCTGGATCCTCCTGCCTCCACCTCCGGAATGTTGGGGTAACAAGTATTTGACACCACACCTGATGGGGAGCCTGACTTTCTTTCTTTCTTTCTTTTTTTTTTTTTTTTTCAGACATTTCTCTGTTAGCTTTGCGCTTTCTGGAGCTCATTGTAGCCAGCTGCTCGAATCACAGAGATCCGCCTGCCTCTGCCTCCCGAGTGCTGGGATTAAAGGCGTGTGCCACCAACGCCCGGCGTGCCTGACTTTCTAAACAAATTGCTTTTGCTGTTTCTATTGCCAACACCCCGTGGCCACTGCCCCCACTGTCTAGGCACAAAGACTGTGAGAAATACCAGTCTTTGCTGTGCGTCATTTCTTCAAGGAAGCCTCCTGGACCCCTGAGAAGAAACGAGGAATCCACCAATACCCATCTTCATGGGAACTGGTTCTACACGGCGCTCACCACATTGTTCATCAACGACAACTCTGTGGAATCTGTGTCAACCTCCCCTTGAGTCTGTGGTCCCTTTCATTTACTGGTACCTCCCTGGTGCCTTTTATGTGCCTGGCATACAGTAGGTGCTCAACAAATAGTTGCTATATGAACACATGAATGACTTGTACATGTAAAAATATTCAGAGGCTTTATTGTGTTCAGGAGATCAGGCAGTGGGACTCGGCAATGGCTCAGTGTCCTTGAGTTAGTGACAGGTATGTGACCTTGGGTTGGTTCCTAAACTTCCCGGTGTGAGCATACCTGTAAACTCGGAGTCATATCCGTGAATAATCTGTAAGGTTACATAAGAACCAAATGAGCTAATCTGTCTAGACTGCTTATGTTTGCCTGCCGCACGCCGAACACCATCTAAGGTGATGTCATTGTTATCCAAGTGCCCGGCAGTGAGTCTCCTCTCACTTTAATCAGACTCTGTTCAGAAATTAGTTTCTAGAGAATTCCCTTTGGGTCTGGGAGGGAAGTCTTAAGTGGCAAGAGAAGTGGTCCAGAATTTATGCCAGGGGATGGATGATGGTGGACAAGGGGCATTGGGGTGTGGGGCATCTGGGTAAGGTGCAAGGTGCCACAGCTCTGGCTGTGACACCTGAGCGGATCTGGTGCCTCTGGCCTGTCCTCACTGCTGCCAGCCAGCCAAGGCTCAGAGCTGACTCACTGCCAGCCGGGGAGGTGATTAGCATGCAGGGCAGGTACCACGAGGAAAGCTGTCTCCACGCAACCGGCTCTCGATGTGTTTCTCTGATTAATGTGGCAGAGAGAACATTGCAGCTTTTTTTTTTTTCCCCTGAATGGCCGCCACGTGGAGCCCAGAGCTATTAACATTGCTTCTCCGGCTTGCCGTGACCCTGCTGACCACCCTAAGTAGATAAAAAAAGAACATGGCTGAGGCAGCTGCGAGGCTCAGAGGCCCTGCTTGGTGGCTCGGTAGCCACGGGAGCCTTCGATGCGAAAGGTTTCTGAGCAGCCCCACCTTCCAACCTCTCCCATTCCCAGAAAGCATCCCTGAAAGTTCTGCTTTGGAATCTGCTGCCTCCTGGGGATGAGAAGGAGGGCGGAAACCATACTGGTTCTGGGGGTGCGGTCCAGGTGGGGCTCCTGGGCAGTAAGAGAGTCCTGCATGAAGGAACAATGGGGCGGAGAAATGGGGGTCGCCTAGGGCAGGAGGCGGGAGCCAGAGCTAGGAGGGGACTGATGATCAGAGCAAGGACTCATAGAGCAAAGAGGTGGGGTACCTGAAGACATGGACCTTCTGGGGGGCGGGGCAGCGAGTGGCTTGTCAGCTGGGGTAGAAGGGCCTGTTAGGAATCCAACCTGGGAAGTGTGGAAGTGGAAAGAATGGTCAGGAAGCAGGTGCCAGAATCCAGGGCCAGAGGCCTTGGCACTGAGTTATCTCTCTGCACATTCCTGCATGTGGTCGCTCCCCACCCTGGGAGCACAAATGCATAGTAGTCTATAGTAATCCTCTGCAGTTTTGTCCTGGGCTGTGGCACATGTCGCCACACTATTATAGACTATTGTTTGAGGAACCGCTCTCCCCCCCCCCCCCCCCCCCCCAGGGCTACTGTCCTTCTCCAGGTCTCCATTTCCCATTCCTGATCTCGAGTGGGGGATGAAGGGTCAGACTTGCTTGGAAGAACCGGACAATGGGGACAGTTTCGGATCTCAGACACTGAGGTCTCGCCAGCCCCATGTCCCCACCATGATGCATCCGTCAGCTCCCCCAACCCGGCTATCAGCACCCTGCCTGGGAGCGGGGTCTTCCATCCTGCTCCACAGTCTCTCCTAGCCGGGGAGCAGCTCTCTGAAATCTGCCTGGGCTGGGAAGGGATGAGCAATAGCGCTAATTGTGGAGCCGGCAGGAGAAGCTGGGAGGAGGCAGCTGAGAGAGAAATCATCTCGTGATGCACCAATTACTGATCAGCTGGGATATAATTGTGGGGCTGCCATGGCGGCGGCTGGAGGTACCAGGCCTCCCTCTCATTAATCAACGGTAATCCAGAATTACG